>NC_087162.1:16782947-16785447 GCF_035594125.1 Scylla paramamosain | reverse complement strand
AACAAGAACCTTCACCGGAAAGCATGTAGACATATGGAAGCAACCAGCAAGTGGGCGAAAAGGAGGTGGGCGATAGACCTCCGAGCCAAGCTGTGCGGGTCTGGAGTTGGAAATAAGACCAAGTGGACTCTTGTGAAGGAGACGCAGGGTCTAATCCGCCAGGAAGCCATTCCTCCCCTCACCAGGCCAGACGGCTCTCATTCATCCAGTAGCCGGGACAAGGCAGAGCTATTGGCTGAGCACTTCGCGGCGAAGATGACCGTCGAAGACCCCGGGAGGTCTCCCCCACGCCTGGAACAGGACACAGCCGAGACGGTCACAACCCTGGAGGTGACGAGGGAGGAGGTGGAGCACCTGCTGAGAGAAGTCGACGTTAGAAAGGCCACAGGGCCAGACGACGTCAGCCCACAGATCCTGAAGCACTGTGCAAGTGAGCTGGCAGGGCCGCTCTCACAGGTCTTCAAGGCATGCCTGGAAGAAAACACTTGCCCTCGGTGTGGAAGGAGGCATGCGTGGTGCCATTCCATAAGAGGGACACCAACTCTGATCCAGGCAACTACAGGCCAATCTCCCTACTGTCTGTGGTGGGCAAGGAGTTCGAGAGGATTGTGGAGGTGGAAATATGTCGCCACCTGGATGATAACAGCCTCCTCTCGAACCAGCAGTTCGGAATCAGAGCTGGACGGTCCACCTCAGACCTCCTCCTACTCCTCTCCCGCGACTGGCAAGATGCCCTCGATGATGCTCTGGACACCCTGGTAGTCGCCTTGGACATAGCAGGAACCTTTGACCTGATGTGGCACGCTGGCCTGCTGGAGAAGCTGCGTGCACAGGGCATCCAGGACGACCTACTACACCTGCTGAGTGATTACCTCCAGGACAGGACTCTTGATGTTGTCGTGAATGGTCAGGCATCGCCTGCCCTGCCGGTGCGTGCATCGGTTCCACAGGGCTCCGTACTGGGCCAAATCCTGTGGAACCTGTACGTGGACGACCTGCTGCAGATCGTGCCAGGTACATTTGCCTATGCTGACGACTGCACGCTCTCCCACTCCTATAGACGACAGGACATCCGGCAAGTGGCTGTTGAGTTTAGTCATAAACTCAACCTGATAAAGGAGTGGGGTGAGCGATGGCAGGTTAACTTTGCCCCAAACAAGACGCAGGCGATGGTAGTGTCCCGATTTACAGCTGCCCCCCATGAGATGGAAGGGTGCATGTTGCTCGGAGGCACGGCACTGCCTCTTGAGGACCACATCAGGATCCTCGGAGTGGACGTGGACCGGGAACTACGCTTCGGCCTGCACCTCCAGACAATCGCTCAACAGGCTTCCCTCCGCGTCTCTCCCCTGAGCAGGGTAACGTCCTTCCTCGACAGCAGAGGAATACTCCTGCTGTATAAGGCACAGATTAGGCCCTACCTGGAGTACGCTGCCCTGTCATGGATGTCTAGTGCACCCACGCATATGAGGAAGCTGGACAAAGTTGAGCGGAGAGTCATGCAGCTGGTGGAGGGCAACCACCTCCAGCTTACTGGAACACCGGCGGGATGTCGGAGCGCTTGTGGTGCTCCACAAGGCCCAGGTACAGGAAGTGCCACACCTGACCAGACTGAGGCTACCACTGCGAGCTGCCGGGAGGGACACGAGGACGAGAGAACACACACACATACACACACACACACACACACACACAGAAAGCACCACCCACACCACCACCACCTTCACTACCATCACAACCCCCCCTCCCCAGCAAGCACCAAGCGGGAGACGGTACCTGTATTGATTTGGTCTAACTCATGGATTGTCAAGGCCAGGCTGAGGCGCACGTCCAGGCCAGGTCCCCGTGGTCCCCGTGGTCTAGCTGGCAGTGAGGGGAAGCCGGCCAGGAGAGGCGGCCGCGGCTTCCCTTAACCTGAAGCCAACACACATTTCCATGAAGGATCCTTTTAGGTGATATTGTTCCGATATAAAGAGAGAGAGAGAGAGAGAGAGAGAGAGAGAGAGAGAGAGAGAGAGAGAGAAGAGAGAGAGAGAGAGAGAGAGAGAGAGAGAGAGAGAGAGAGAGAGAGAGAGAGAGAGAGAGAGAGAGAGAGAGAGAGAGAATCAGAATCAAGCAGTTACCATTTTCCTCAATGCGATTCTTCTTTTTTCCTTCTTTTTTCCGTCGTTTAAAGAGATCTGACTGCGCGCCCTTACCTAATTAACGTGGGAAGTGATCCGGCATGGTCTCGTAAATAGAATTACGCTCGTCCCGTCCCAGGGGAATTACTGCATAAAACACAGAAAAAAAATAAATAAATAAACAACGAAAGGTTAGTTTATGTAACGCAGGCGTACATTAGACCATAAGAACATTAAAAAGAAAAGATAAGGACATTGCAAAAGAATTAGTTCACTTACATAAGGCAGGCGTACACTAGAGCATAAAAACATAAAAAAAAAAGAAAAAAGAAAAATACGGATTCCGCAGAAGACTAGTTTTCTCACATAAGAGAGTG
>NC_087162.1:16767947-16780447 GCF_035594125.1 Scylla paramamosain | reverse complement strand
CTTAAGCCTAAAGGATCGCCCCGCCTCCCCTCCTCCCAGACATCATTTATTATAGGCTCGCATCTTTATCATGTCATTTTAGTTCTGCACCTCCGCCTCCGAACCTGTTTAACTGCACTTGAACATGTGGTTATGGGAAGTAATTTGTATTTATGTTCTTTGCAGTGGAATGACACAAGTTTCAAGTTTGGCTTCATATCCTATGCACAACTAGGAAGATTCTTTTTTTCATATAACAGTCAATCTAAGTAATGAGGAATCAACTCTGGTGCTTGTTGCTTATGTTTATACAACACTACATTTTTTTTATATGTTTATTATACATCTGGCACCATGTTCCTGTAGGCGTTGCTTCACCACCACATGACTGAACATCTCGAAATATTCTCCATCCCATAATGGAAGACCTCCATTGAAGAGCGACAAGCTGAAGTAAACTCTTCGATATGTCATAATAGCTGCGTATGCATCTTCGCCTCCAGGATTCATTATTATTGAAGAAGGATTCCGTGACTCAGGCCGCTCTTTGAACTTCCAAGTGAAAACATAAAAAAATTACCCAGTATCTATACTGGGTAATTTTTTTATGTTTTCACTTGAGGGACCAAGTTCTGACACACTGACACACTGCATGTAAAGTATGTATGTATGCATGCATGCAGTGTATGGATGACACTCTTGGAAAATCACATAATATTGGTTTCCTTTTTAGAAACATGTTTTCGGTTGGACGTGATGGTTCAGGACGTTCACACACAAGGCAAAAAGCAAAAGGATGAGAATAAAGCAGCCTTTGACAAATTTTAAGACTTTCAGAAACTTATAAAGTAAACCTAACAAAGGACAAGAGTTTTGTGAGGAGAATATTCTCATCACTTCCGTTATATATTAGGCCGCTGAAAAGTAACAGTGACTGTCATGGCGGTCTTCACAAACACCAGACTCAGGTCCGGTTTACACTACTCCGTTTTCACGGATTCCGTTTCCGTACACCGTCCAATAATGAAGTCACCACCGTTTCCGTTTGAGCGACTGTAGTAGGAACCACGTTCCGTTTCTGCCTTCGCTTGAACGGACGCCGTCGAGCGGAAGAGATGGGAACTGTTGCACGTACTGATATTTCAAATGTTCTCGGTATGATACTCAAGTACATGAAAAAAAACGTTAATTGTAATGTTATTGTAATGTAACAATGCTATAATGTAAATTAAACATTTTTACACTTCATGGAAAAAGAGGAGTGACTGAGGTGCCAGCACGAGATGCGGCAACACCGCAAAGCATGTAAACACAAGCACATGGATGGAATGAACAGGTTTCAGCCCAACAAACTGCAGAAAGTAAACAAGAAGTAAACAAATGCCTTGTCGAGGAGGTCTCTTCTCCGCGCGGCCATGTTGACAAACATGGATACGGAGACGGCGGCCAACTCCTCTGTTCAGTACGGATTCCGTTTTTTTTTTTTTTTTTTTGTCATTGTCGGACGGTGAACGGAAACGAAATCCGTAAAAACGGACTAGTGTGAACCGGACCTCGGTAATCGACCATCCTGATGAACACACGCCTTGTTTCCCCTCCCCCCCCATCAAAGGACGCCACCAAATCCTTTTCAGCACTTTACAAGCATGATATGTACGCAAACGAATCAAAATGTCTCAGCCAACATATTCACCAATCTCAAGCTTCCGCAAAGAATGTAGGAGGCAGTAGGTTTTGATAAGGGAATCATAGCCATAAAAACTCATGCTGGTAAGCTATCTTGGTTGAAAGATAATTAGATATCCCTGGAACTGTTGTGATACACAGGCCGGATGATGCGTGTTATTGCACGTCTTCTCTGAAAGCCACCAACACTTGTTTAATGAGCCATCTCACCATAAGGGAAGAAAAATGTTGGTCATGAACCGTTCTCTTATATTACCATCCTTCTTATCCATAATTCCATTTTTCGATAGAGATTGCATTCATAGCCAGCATGTCTTTATCAGACTTCGTATATAACTAAATTCTAAATGCTGTAGTCGAGATTATAATCTACTATGCATAAGAGAAGCGAGGTGATTTTCAAGTAGTATTAGATTTCCGTGAATGTTCAATTATTCATGGTAAGCGCTGCCTACTGAGAAACCTGGCGTGGCGGAGAGGCTCATGGAGGAAAGGCGAGGAGTTTGTGTCTTCAGTAGTTCCTATTTTAGCTCAAGGAAGCAAAAATGTTCAGGAAATAAGAGGAGGAGAGATCAGTTCCTCGTAAATGTTGCCTCTAACCTTAATTAAGACTGAGAGGTTATCATTATTATTATTATTTTTATAAGGAAAATGACGGAAATATTCATATCTATTCATTCAACTTTGTTATAACTGGCATAAAAGGAAAAGTGTGTATGTAATTCTTTATTTCTTCCTGAAAAGACTCAAATCAGACAGGATAATGCACCACATGTGCTTGAAAAGAGCGCACAGAAAATGTAACTTTCACCTCAGCTCCCTTTGAGGAGTTGTTTAGAAACGCGATTCTTAGAATAATCAACATTTTTCATTGAATGTAGTGTTATTAGTATGTCCTAATTTTGTCATTATCTAAAAAGAAAACAAGTCAGGAACGTTAGAACTGTTGCACACGAACATGTGAGAAATGTGTAATTTCAAATGTAGTACTTGTGGATGTGACTCCTAGCGGTGGTGACTTCCCTGTCTGGACGCATTCGTTTTGGTTCTGTTCTCTGAAGCACATGTTAGTCCTGTCTCCTAAAACTTATCACAGCTGAGTTGCCGTGTTAACCCAGACAGGGAGGGAGGCCCTTCAATGAAGACACCGAGTCCATAGTCCATATGTCTCCCATTATATTTATGTCCAGAATATAGTAACGTATATTAAGCTTGAAAGACTCAACAACACTCGTGACTCAGACATCTGCATAGACATTACCTCTAACATTTTTTTTTCTTGATGTCTCATTCTTCAAATCCCAAGCGTCGCCATCGTTCTCTCTCATGATTTTGGTCAAACCTTTGCTATACCGACAATGCTGGATGATTCTGGGCTTTCGTCATTGTTATCTACATAAAATGTATGATTCTAGTCTAGAACTTAGAAACTGTTTCTTACGAGTATACTCTGCTTGTTCAATATTGGTCTCTCAGTACATAATATTTCCGTCTTGCTGGAAGCCTGTTCACATTCAACGTATGTCAGACGAAAATGGCCGTTGACATCCTGCAAATGATCGGAGGCACCAGCAATGGAATCAACATGTGAGCACAGCGAGGCGTCTCCGATGTCTTGTCACTGACTGGTCATGAGTACACTGCCTTCAGGTGCCGGTGTTATGATACTCCAGCTGTGAGGAGTTTGAAGAAGACTGTACGCTACATGTATTATATTCTGACTGATTCTTAGATATCACGTCTCACTGGCTGCAACGTGTTTAGCGATTGGTGTACTTTACAATTATGTTATTTATAATGATCAAAATGCTTAATGGACTTTTCCTTATTATTTCAGATTCAAGTACCATAATTTCTCAAAGACGTCATGAGATTAAATAATTTTTTTTTTTTTTTTTTTTTTTTAACGTCTAGTTTTCCCTAGTCTGTTAGGGCTGAGACGGTGCCTCCTGATGAAGGACTTTTGGATTTGGCATTTGGGAACCGTTACCCCGAGTGGATGCCCTTCCTACCCTCGGACCGTAGCCAGGATTCGAACCCGTGCGCCTGATGACCACTTGGCCCCCAAAGCGCACGCGGGACCACTGTACCACGGCGGCTCGTCATGAGATTAAATAAATAAATGTATAAAATAAATAAATAAAAACAAATAAATAAACAAAACTTTAAAAGTTCAGTTGAGAACCCCAGCGCTAAGTCACTCCATAACTTATTCAACAAATACAAGTCACATAAACTTGCGAAACAAAACCACTTCCCGCATACATGTCAAGGGAGCAAGACACAGGAAGCGTGGTGTCTCTGACGACAGTGTGACATCAATCAAGCTTTCCAATAAATATCCTTTTTGTTTGAGCAGATTCTTTCCTTCTCACACTTCCGCAAAAACACTTTACTTACAGTCGCGCCCTCCCTATTCACACACACACACACACACACTTTTACAACGCATCGCAGCCGCTTTCGTAATTCAGATGGTGTGAAGCCTCGGCGTGGCGTCATTAGCGTCACCGGCTAGACGGCGCCCCGTTATCCATAATGAGATGCCAGCACCACTCATCCACCTCAGGTTGTTGTTTGCCTCGGACGGGAGTGCATTGTTTGCCCTTTTCTCCCCTCATCGTCTTCCTGGGAACTGTTTTTTGTTGGATGGTGATGGTGACGAGAGAACTTAATGGAAGGAAAGGGAGATGAGTTGCGTGTATCGGGGTTAAGAGTGCACGTGTATTGTATGGGATGTGATATGCGTTACTTTCGTGAGTTTATAATTAAGTGTTGTCTCTCCTATGGTTTTATTGGTGTCATCACGGCAAAACTCTTGTTTAGATTTTATTCATTAATTAGTAAAAAAAATTTCCCCTTTTCTACCTCTCTCTCCACTATGGCGTCTATGTACTATCCTGTCATCTACTATAGGTACCTTTTCACCAGGGTTCGAAACATGCCACATTTTAGGACGCCTATGTCTCCTGATCCCCTTAATATATATCTCCATTACAAACACATCATGCACGGTTCCTGAAGTGCGCCACTTGGCACTATTCACTTACCAACTTCTTTTCATTACTGCTCTTATCTCTCCGTTGCTAATAAAACCCTTCACTCATGAGAGGAAGACACCGGTGAAAACTCGCATGTCCCCAATCATCCAAATTAATCTTTCCTCTTAGTCATTAGAGAGAACATAATAAAGTAAGAAGACTAGAGATCTAAAGAAGAGTTGATATATAAAAGAGAGCTCCTAAAGTCGAGCGCTTTCTTTAAGTGTAAAATATACACTATATACAAAATTTACAGACAGTGCAGCCGTCCTCTCCTTGTACAAGAAGAGAACGCCTTATGTACGAATTTATCTCGTGACAAGATTTCCAAAATTAATTTCCTGCTAGATTATTTTTCCTCCGTGCTCTAGCTTTCTCTTCATAATTAACTTTTCCAGGAATACGCGTATGTATGTATGTCAGACACCTTAATGAGATTTATTTGCAGGTAACCAGGTAGTCTTCATTTTCCATATTCATTATTTTAGCAACGAGTGATGATTAATGAGAAGTGGTGCCTGCGCGCTCGCGTGTGTGTGTGTGTGTGTGTGTGTGTGTGTGTGTGTCACTATTGTAAACGATCCCTGACTGAGTTCTTACGGGTTATGCTTTGCTAGTCGCACCCACCTATCCACACACACATAAAATAATTATATGAAATATCATAATAATTATATCATAATAATGATATAAAAAAAATATATATATATATATATATATATATATATATATATATATATATATATATATATATATATATATATATATATATATATATATATATATATATATATATATATATATATATATATATGGAACCACGAAAGAAAAAAATAATAATAATAATAATCCACATCAAGCAAGGCAAGACTCCCTTGCTTGACCTACAACAACCTTGACCTGGCCACCTTTATACCGTACGTCATTAAGGATCAGTATTGTCGCCATAATTCTGACTTAGAAGTGGTTGACCCACACACAGGTGGAGGCGGCCCTACTGAGCTTCGCCGTGCCGACCTGCAACACCTGGCTTGCAATAATGGCAACCTGCTGCTGGTCTTCCATCCCCTAGCCTCGGTCATTGCCCCTGCTGTTTGATCGCTCCGCTCATAATCTCTGAAATGGTGTTTTACGTCCTGCACAAGAATAGAAGTTACTTGATGACCACTAAACTTTTAAACTTTTATAGGAAGATACTATATATATATATATATATATATATATATATATATATATATATATATATATATATATATATATATATATATATATATATATATATATATATATATATATATATATATATATATATATATTTTTTTAGTAATATAGATTAATACTGGCTATATAGTGAAACAGATTAGCTCTGGTCATATTGTAATATAGATTAGCACTGGCCATATAGCAAATGAGTTCAATTCACCATTAAGTATTTTTATTTATGAATGGTCAGTGTATTCTTTTAGTAATATAGATTGACACTGGCCATATAGTAAAATAGCACCGGCAATACGGTGAAATGGATTAGCAGTCCATATAATAGAATAGATTAACACTGGCCATATAACTGAATGGATTAGCACTGGCCATATAGTAGAATAGATTAGCACTGGCCATATAAATGAGTGGATTAGCACTGGCCATATAACTGAATAGATTAGCACTGGCCATATAAATGAATATATTAACACTGACCACATAACTGAATAGATTAGCACTGGTCATATAATTGAATACATTAGCACTGGCCATATAAGTGAATAGATTAGCACTAGCCATACAGTAAAATAGATTAGCAATGGCCATATAGTAAATCAATTCAAGTGCAGCAGAGTTCACTACTTTGCAGTCATCACATGGGCGTCGTGTAGAAACTGAAGGCAATGTTTGCTTCCCTCTGAAAACATAATTGAAAGCAAAGGTAAGGCGTGCACTATGCTGTTAAAGCCACCAGCCGATACCGGACTGGTCATGAAATGCTGCACACCACACACGCAAGAATTACAGATTACCTCGTAACGCGCTGATCTTCACTGGCCAATCATTACTGTATTACGGCCAGCCTTCAGGTGCCTCACACAACACTGAGGTATTAAGTATAGTTTGCTTTATCGAGTTCCATATTTCTTCGTCCGCTGCCAGCCCCGCGTGCTCTATTGACGGTAACTTTAAGTATTTCCCTCCCACCTCTGTGCTTCTTTCACAACGAGTTTTGGTAGTTTTCTGAAATCCCGGGTTTTGGGATTTCATGACAAAACGAAAACAGCTTTCCTCCTTCAGGCTTCCAGGAGCAGCTCATCCCCATCGTGAAGGCAGGTGCCAACTTACCAGAAGGACAGGCGGAGAGGCGCGAAGCCGGGCGGAGATGGGCGTGGGTGTGTGCCAGTAGCTGCGGGAGGGCGTACATTAAGGCCAGCGTCCACATCCCCACGATGAGCCTGACGCTGCGGCCCCGCGTGATGGTCATGGAGTAGTGAAGCGGCGAGGTGACGGCGCAGTACCTGGAGGGTGAAACAATGCAGATGAGTGTGTGTGTGTGTGTGTGTGTGTGTGCTGCCACCACGGGGACTCCTAACACTCAGGAGATATTGTTCCTGTTTAGGTTACATCAACGGACCGTCTGTGTCCATTACCACCCTCCTCAGTGGAGAGACAAGTAATGGCCGTGCTATTTCTCTTACTGGGAGGAGAGTGGCTGTGGTCAGAGACACCGTGTGAAGGGCACTCTCTTTTGTGTGCTCCTCTCGTGTACTCCTCTCCGTTAGTGCTATGATAGTGATTCTCCGTTTATTATTATTATGTCGACAATATTGCCCTTATTCTTGTTATTGCTTTAATAATAATAATAATAATAATAATAATAATAATAATAATAATAATAATAATAATAACAATAATAAAAACAACAACAACAACAACAACAACAACAACAACAACAACAATAATAATAATAATAGTGATAATAATGGTTGTTGTTGTTGTTGTTGTTTTTGTTGTTGTTGTTATCATTATTATCATTATTATTATTATTTTTATTATCATCATCTTTATTATTATTATTGTTATTATTATTATTATTATTATTATTATTATTATTATTATTATTATTATTATTATTACTATTGTTATTATTATTATTATTGTTATTATTATTGTTATTATTATTGTTATTATTATCATTATTATTATTATTATTATTATTATTATTATTATTATTATTATTATTATTATTATTATTATTATTATTATTATTATTATTATTATTATTACTATTATTATTATTATTATTATTATTATTATTATTATTATTATTATTATCATTATCATTATCATCACCATCATCATCATCATCATCATCATCACCAGTGCCATAATCATAATTACATAAGAACATAAGAACATAAGAAGTAAGGGAAGCTGTAAGAAGCGACAGGGTTACACGTGGCAGTCCCTGTATGAAATATACCTATCTATTTCCATCTATTATCCCCATCCATAAACCCGTCTCTTAAAGCTCCCTAATGTCTTAGCACTAACAACATGATTACTGAGTCCTTTCCACTCATCTACCACTCTAGTTGAGAACCAGTTTCTACCTATCTCCTTCCTAAACTTAAATTTTTTAAGCTTGAACCCATTATTTCTTGTTCTATCCAGGTTGCTGATCCTAAGAATTTTGCTTACATCCCTCTTGCTATAACCTTTATACCACTTAAAGACTTCCATCAGGTCCCCTCTTAACCTACGTCTCTCTAAAGAATGTAAATTTAACAGCTTCAGTCTTGCCTCGTAAGGAATATTCCTCATCCCCTGTATCCTTTTAGTCATTCTCCTCTGTACTGATTCTAATAAACCTATATCTTTCCTGTAATGTGGGGACCAGAACTGCACAGCGTAGTCTAGATGAGGTCTGACCAGCGCCAAGTATAACTTTAATATTACTTCCGGCCTTCTACTTTTAACACTCCTAAAAATGAATCCTAGTATCCTATGCATTGTTTTCCTAGGCGGAGTTCAGAGCTAACTATAACTCCTAAATCTTTCTCGTACCCTGTACCTACCAGAGTTTCGTTGTTTAATGTGTACCTACTATGTGGGTTTCCTCTAACTACGCTAAGTACTTTGCATTTGTTGATATTAAATTGCATTTGCCATCTGTCCGTCCATTCATTCATCCTATCTAAATCTGCCTGCAAGGCGATGGCATCCGATTCTGACCTAATTAATCTACCTATCTTTGTGTCATCCGCAAATTTACTAACATCACTATTAACTCCAGTATCCAAGTCACTGATATATATTAGAAATAACAATGGTCCTAATACTGATCCCTGTGGCATCCCACTAATTACATGACCCCACTCGGATTTAGAGCCGTTTATTACAACTCTTTGTCGCCTGTCGCTAAGCCATGGCCTTATCCAGCCTAACACCTTCCCATCTATTCCGTGTGCCCTAACCTTTCTCAGGAACCTTTGATGGGGTACCTTGTCAAATGCTTTACTAGAGTCCAGATATAAGATATAACTATCATCATTATCTACTGCCTCGTAATTATTGCCATTCGTACTAATGCCGAGCCTGACGCTAACATTAACATCTCTCACTTATCTCCCAGTGACATCAGGCTGCGGCCACACCAGACACTCAGCAGGATAATCATTTATACCTCATTGATTAACTATACTACCATGCTTATGACTAAAAAGGTTCTCCAGAAAAACGTATGATTATTCCTGAGTTACTTTTAAATTAAAATACACTCCTTCACGTGCAATGAAGGGCGCCGCACGCAGGACCTCTTCCAGCCAATTACTTGTATTTGCAAGAAATTACACAGTGGGCTCACTGACGCCCCCAGACAGGCCAGGTGACTCCCTGCGTTAGGTGTGTGGATCAGGTGCAAATACACCTTGGCATCTCCTTGTCATCATGTTCGCCAAAGTTAATATCCATGTTACCATTACAAGTTGTCAACATGTTGCCATTACTATCAGTCTATGTTACCATTACTATCAGTCTGTGTTACCATTACTATCAGTCTATGTTACCATTACTATCAGTCTGTGTTACCATTACTATCAGTCTGTGTTACCATTACTATCAGTCTGTGTTACCATTACTATCAGTCTGTGTTACCATTACTATCAGTCTGTGTTACCATTACTATCAGTCTATATTACTATTACTATCAGTCTATATGTTACCATTACTATCAGTCTATATGTTACCACTACTATTTGCCTGTATCTGTCTGGTACACTCTCCTGTTACCATTACTCTTGCCATTCAGGTATCATAAAATGTTAATTAAATTTAATCAACGAACTACAGTTCTTTAACTTAAGCCTAATACAGCACAACTTACTATAGTTGGCAGAATTATTTTGTAGGTAATAATGTTTCTTCCAAAACAATTTAACGCATGTTATATTAGATTGTGTTGGGTTACTTTAGAATTAACTTAAAACATTTTTGTTCGTTGATCATACTCGTATTCAATTGATTTTTTCTCTAAAAGCATTTGACACACAATATTACTATGAGTAAAATGTTCGTAGAAGAAACATATTTGAGTAGACAGCCCAACAGCTCCTTCACGTACTTGTCCTCGCCGGAGGTAATGAATATACTTGTACATCCAAAAGAGCATCTCTACTGAGTATTTTTCCTAAATTGAATGAGCTACTGAAGTGTACAGGTTAGAAGCACCAGCAGTGGTTTTCATGGCCGCTCTTGTTACTGTGTCTCCGAAATGCTTCTCGCCTGCATGAAGAGGAAAGGCTTTTGTCAGGCTGGCTGAGCTGAGCGATGGGTGACACAAAGCTTTTATCGGAGTGAAAAGTGACCACACACGCTGGCGAGGCAGACGACTCTGCCCCTTTGTGAATCACGCTTACGCAATACTTTATGGCAGTTCTCAGCATAAAAAGAAACGCGTTTTACGATCCATATCTTTTCTTTACATAGAAGGAAATCACTCGTGTGGAAAGACTGGGTCACGACACTTTTCGGACCCGTGTTTGTTACGGACACAGTGACTCATGTAGGAACTTGAGGGAAAAGTTTTATTGACGGTTGCGACAGTGGCAATGTGTTAAGTTTGTCGCTGAGAGGGATCGGCTGAAAGTTACGGCAGGTGGAGAGGTATGTTTATATATGAGAGAGAGAGAGAGAGAGAGAGAGAGAGAGAGAGAGAGAGAGAGAGAGAGAGAGAGAGAGAGAGAGAGTGTGTGTGTGTGTGTGTGCGTGTAAGTGTGCATGCAGATGCTCTGACCTACTTTCCTGCCGAGTGTTCAAGATTTCCAGTACATCTGTTCTTCATGCAGGGGTGAGGGGACGCAAGGGCAGGGGCTCAGTGGGATCTGGTTAGCAATGTAAATGAGGATGAGCCGCGTGCAGGTGTTCCTCTCCACATTAATGCCAGTGTCACTCTCCACCACCACCACTAGGATCCCCGCCGGTTTATGAGAGATTGCCACACATATATACACACCCGAGAGCCGTGTCGCTTCCACAATGGCTTCAGAATCTGTGTAAAATCGCCTTAGTGTAACACTTCCACCTGGCCGCCTTCCACCCTTCCTGGCCCTCACAAATATTGCTCCGTGAAAACTCTTCCTCTTTCACAGGTGTTTTCTTCCTACAGGTATGTGTGTGTGAGTGAGTGTGTGTGTGTGTGTGTGTGTGTGTGTGTGTGTGTGTGTGTGTGTGTGTGTGTGTGTGTGTGTGTGTGTGTGTGTGTGTGTGTGTGTGTGTGTGTGTGTGCTATTAATTACACAGGCAGGTGCTATAAGCGTTATGTTTGCTATTTTCCAAAGTCAAGGACGGAATAGGTTTCAAGTGCGTGTACTGAAGTTCAGATCACAGAAAAAGGTAGAGACACTGACATGCTGTGTGAACAAGAATAAGTCGTATTAGGTTCTGCTTCACGCCTTGAAATAAGGAACTTAATAAATGACTAAGTAAGGAAGTAGGTGAGTAGGTTGACAAATATCTAAGTAAATAAGTAAGTAGCTAAGTATCTAATTAACTAACTAACCAACTAACTAACTATCTAAGTAGCTAATTGACTGACTGACTGACTGACTGACTGACTGACTGACTGACTGGCTGACTGACAGACTAACTGACTGACTAAATGACTGACTGACAGACTGACTGACTAATGAGTAAATATATATATGAAGGACAAAGAAAAGATATACGTAGATTCCCTGGTGACAGAGGATGTCCACTGCCATAACGGAAAATCGTGAATACATACGTAACACTGTAATAAGTAAACGAATAAATAAACACCCACGTGAGGCACAAACTTCAATAATAAATGTGAAACCTACACGGAAATAGCCTTATTAACTCTCTTCTTAATTCTTCTTCACTTACACTCTGTAATAACCACTAAGGTATTTTTTTTTTTTACGTAACTTATACACTCTCAGCCTCGCCCCGCCCGTGTCATGACAACAATGGCAAAGCAATAGGTCTGCTTCTCCTGTCTGACACGGTTTGAATCACGAACAAGATGAACACGACACTCACCAACTCACACGCTCACCAATCCCTGGAGAACCCATTGGTGCAGAAAATGAGTTAAGACACGAAGGGGAAGCAACACTGACTCAACCAACACTAAATAACGAAAGGAAGGAAAATACGCAATCAAGTAAAGGTAAAAAAAAGTAACTATGAGTCAAATATGAAGAGAAAAAACAATGAGCTAAATAACGAAGGGAAGGCAACAATGAGTCAAGACTGAGGGGGAAACAACAGTGAGTCAAGTAACTAAGG
>NC_087162.1:16650447-16760447 GCF_035594125.1 Scylla paramamosain | reverse complement strand
CTTTCCCTCTTCTCCAGCGTGTCTTCATTGTGTTCTCCTCCTCTCTTCCTCTTCTTTATTTTTCTACCAATATCTTTCAGCGCCTCGATGACTGGGTTCTATTGTCTATGCAAACTGTGGTGTACTCTTGATTTTGTGTTGAGTTTGTTGGTAAGGTTATAAAGCGCCAAGTTAGTAAAGGAATATGGGTTTACTGATGATGTTATTTTTAGTTATATATGTGTCAGGTGGAAGTATGTTAGTTTGTATGTCCTGGTCTTTATCGTCTCTTCCTCCTCCTCTTCGCTCTTTCCGTTTCTCTCCTACTGTTCTTTCTTTCCGTCTGTCTCCTCGTCTCCTCCAAGTCCTTTTCTTACATTTCTGTCTGATTCTAATTTTTGTTCTTCACCTCTTTTCACTCCTTCCCTCTTCTTAACGTTTGCATCTTCCTATCCTTCAACGTTTTTCTTCTCCTCCTCCTGCTCCATTCACCTTCTTCACCACCCCCCTGACGAAAAGCAAAGTTATTCCAATTAAGTGAATGAGATGCAACAACAACGTAAGTAATAGCTATCTCTCTCTCTCTCTCTCTCTCTCTCTCCCCTCTCTCTCTCTCTCTCTCTCTCTCTCTCTCTCTCTCTCTCTCTCTCTCTCTCTCTCTCTCTCTCTCTCTCTCCTCTCTCTCTCTCTCTCTGATATCATGCTGCCATTTATATCAGCAAGATAATCATGGGAGGAATAACTGCGAAAATGTTTGCCTCATTTTCAGAAACACATCATTCAATCTTTCACTGCGATAACCGTGACAGGAAAGTCGCTAATTGCATTGTTTTTGTCACAAAAGTCTATTCACTTTTCTCTCTCTTATACCCAGAATATCTCAACTGTGTTTAATCTCTTTAAACAGCACGCGGAAGTCATTTGCACCACCCTTTAAATATTTAGAAAATAAAACGTTTATTTCTGTTCTATAAGACAAAACTACACCTGTCTTTCATTGCTGGCTGGTAACTTAATCATAAGATAATGGATATTCTATTATCCGTCACCCCTCAGCTCCTGTGTTTCTAGATATTTTCGCCTTCCTTAACTTCACCTCCCTTCCCGTTAACTCTCACGAGCAGCACCTATGCACACTTTCCCCTTCCCCTCTCCTCACTTTTTTCAGTACTCACCTATCGACGGCAATTAGCAAGACGGAGAATATGGCCGCCTCCACCGCCAGGGCCATGAGCGCCTTGGACACTTGACACCACCAGAACTCCTCGTCCCCTCGGCCGACATCGTGGTCCCCGTCAGCACCTGTTGCAGTGGAGGGCGTCAACAGCGGCGTGAGGCCCCACAGGCGGAGAGCGTGGACCGGCACCACCACCACCGTTGACACCAAGTTGGCAGAGGTCAGGGACAACACGAACCTGCGGGTGGACAGACTTTTGTAGCCCAACCGGGATGTATAAAGGAAGTCATTCAATTAAAAGGAGCGCGCAAGAGGGTGGGGGAGATAAGAGGAGAGGGAGAATTAATGAGAATGGATTTTACTGAGTCGGAAGGAAAGACCCAGGAAAGACGAGGATGATTTTGACTGGACTTGTTAGGATTATGGAGGAGGAATCAGTGCAATGGAAGAATGAATCAAGTTATATGTCATTATGGAGAAGGAAAGACGCGAAAAAGAAAATGAGGATGATTATATTTTGACAGGACGTGTTAGAACTCTGGAAAATAATCCAACTGCAATAGAGAAACAAATCATCATCATCATGAAGAAGAAAATACACAAAAAAGCACGATTACATTTTGACAAGAAGTATCATAGCTCCGAAAAATAATGCTATAAGTAAAAAGATAAATAAATAAAGGAATTCGATAGCTTGACTAGAATAGCGATAGTTCTTAGGAAGTACTTGAGTTTCTTCCTTTCACTATTGAAGACTGAATGTTTGATCCAGGAACACAGCAGCTTACACCTCTTAATTGGCGTCTTTCTTCCCACACCAGACCAAAAATAGATAGGAGGAAAGAATAAAAACAAGTAAATATAGATGGACGGTGAAGAAAAACAGCTGAGCATCACACCAGGGAGTGCTGCTATAAAAGGCAAGACTCACACAGCGCAACTCAACGCAAAACAACGAAGACTCCCTGAAAGTTACGATGACTCCTTGTCTGATTCTTTCAGTGGTAGTGATCAGCTGCAGGGAGTGTATAAATAAATAAATACGTACATACACACATAGATAAACAGAGAAGACATATCACATTATTATTTTGTTTTAATTTTCAACATTTTAGAGTTTTTGACAGACAAACCGAATGGAGAAAAGTTTTGCAGCCTGGTATGGAAAAAGATAAGTGGGCAGGACAGGGAAGAAGCGATGATCTTTTTACGATTTTTTTTTATCTATTTATTTCTTATTTAAGCCGTAAGGAGTCTTGCCAAATGCACAGAAGTGGGAACAAAAGGGCCCAGTCAAAATGCCCCTCCCGGCAAGGAACCAATACAGGAGGGAAGTTCAAGAAGGTTGGCCACTTTAGTTTCGGGATACGCATCTTGATGCTTGTCATGTGAAACAGTTCAAGTGGTGGGGAGGTGATGATGATGGAGATAAAGGATCGTGATGATGACGACGATGATGATGATGAGTATATATGTGCAAGAAAATGTCAATATGGAAACTATGAGAGAGAGAGAGAGAGAGAGAGAGAGAGAGAGAGAGAGAGAGAGAGAGAGAGAGAGAGGAGAGAGAGAGAGAGAGAGAGAGAGAGAGAGAGAGCATGCTTTAACTTACATATTTCTATAGTAGCATTTTATTCACATTAGATCACCGTCAGGAAACACTATTTTTTTCTCAATATTTTGACAGAATTGTCGAATAATTTGTACTGGAAACAGACATTAATAGACGTAACATTTTGCACTCTACCTCCGGAAATAGAGGTTGAATGATTAAAAGAAAAACGATATATATGGGGAAGGATTACAAAAATACTTTTACCACGTAACAAATAAAAAAAAAATGAAAAAAAAGTCAACAAATATAGGGAGCATGAAAATAAATAAATAAATAAAAGCTCAGCATGCAACCAAAAATAAATTCACATGAGAGTTTTCATTAAAGTCTATACATATATTTCCATTAAGTGAGCCTGTTGTTTGTGTATTTGTTTGTTTTTTTGTTCATTCGTGTGTGTATCTTTTATAGCGTTCCTTTGTTTATTTACGCTCATGTGTGTGTGTGTGTGTGTGTGTGTGTGTGTGTGTGTGTGTGTGTGTGACCTACAAAATCAATCAGCACTAACCTGTCTGTACGTTCAAGAGTGGCAGAACTTTTTCTATTTTTATTCATATATATATATATATATATATATATATATATATATATATATATATATATATATATATATATATATATATATATATATATATATATATATATGTATATATATATAAATTAAGGTAGCGGAGTTATTAAAACGCAACGTCGAAAAAGTTGTTTTCGAGAAAACGGGATGCAAAGATGAGTCTCCGCGATGCCGCACTCCAACCCAACAGAATTTTTGAGGCTAATAAACGAGTTCTCTCTTGAGACGTTTGTTCCTCTTTTTTTTTTTTTTTATTAGTGGCCTGTCCATCCTGTTTTCCTTCTTGAAGCCCTTGTGAAGCATGGAGGTGTATGGCAGGCCGAGACAACGATGGAGATTGCTGGTGACACAACCACTAATGTATTCCATCGTCGCCACAGCTACTACGAAGTCGAGCTTTCGTTTTGTAGCTCTAAGGCGCTTCAGGTAGTCTAACCATATGCGGCTGTGGAAGGACTCATTTGGGTTCTGTGTGAGTCCCTGCAGACATCTTTTCATCATTTCTTCTGATGTAAGCCGAGTATACACTCTCTTCACTAATTCGAGCTGCTCAGGTGGGAGGGAGAAGAATATCTCAATCTCTCGATGGCTTGGTGGTGTTTCACCTTTTGCTACTGCAGTCTGGAAATTCGAATAAGTGTATGAAAAACCTCTTCTGCTTTTTAGCACTTTGAACGAGGAGCTAAGGTGATGGTGTTAATAGCATTTCGTCTGTTTCTCGCTGATTTTCATCTTTCCAGCAGCGTGCTCTTGTCTTGACAAAGGTCTCCTTCCTCTTCTTGAATAAGGCACTTGTTCTTGACATGATGAGGCCAAGGGTAAGTGTTTAGAAAAAGTGTTCGAAAAGTGCGATACAGCAATGTGCTACACTTCCTCTTGCTTGGAAGTTCCCACGGACACTGGTACTGGTAGGCGTAGGCCAGGCCCTGAGGCAGTGAGGGGACGCCAGCTGTTCAGAGAGATGCCGTGTTTCGCAAGATAGAAAATAAATAAATAAATAAATAAATAAAATTAAAATAAAAATTTAAAAATTCGGGGAAAAAACATGAAAATGTGCATGTTTCCTACACCTCAGAGTGGACTTTTTAGATGCCACCGCGAAGCACATGTCCCTTTAAATGTCCCCTATATGCTTTAAAAATGGCCGCGGAACATTAAAACTTTATCTTTGAAATACTGCCAGAACATTTGTTGATTTTTTTTTTGGAGCAAATATCTCATTTCACCATTTTGACAGAAAATGGGTCAAAAAGGTTGACATCCCTCCTTTAAGGAGATTGTAGGCAAGTAAGAGGGCTAAATATTAACCCTTTGACTGTGATACGAAACAATACCTCCAGAGGTAATACATGAAATCTTTTCAAGCATCTGCAAGAAAGAGGAGGACTAAAACGGAATAAATTTTACAATTTCTACCCAGTTTAAAGATAGGAGGTGGCTGTAGAACAAGTAAAGATGTTTCAGAGTGATCAGTAATTAAGGAAAAATGTACCAAGTACTAGTCAAAGGGTTAAAAGGAAAACCACAAAAGACAGTAGAAGTAAGTGTGTTATGTTACTTGACTACTGACTGCCTGTGCGTCTCCGTGATCCTATTCTTCAAGCTCTCTTTCATTTGCAACGTGTCTTTAATTGGTTCATTAATTCAAGCGCTTCTATTTCGAATTATATTTTCCCTACATTACGCCTCTGTGTGTCCATTTTATGCCTCCCTGTCTCTTTTTTTTTTTCTTTTTTTTTGTTCTCGCCTGTCTTATTTTTCTCTTCTTTACTCTTTCTTGTCTTATTCTTTCCTTCTTTATCCCTATATGGTTCATTCTTCTCTCTTTCATCTTTCTTATCTCATTCTTTCCTTTTCACCACTACTTGCTTCATTCTTCTCTCCTCACCTTGTCTCATTCTTTCCTTCTTGCCTTATTCCTTTCTAATCGTTTCTTGCCCCATCTTCTCCTACCTCATTCTTCTCTAACTCATCCTTCCCCCCCCTCATCCATTATCTCTCCTTGCCTGATCTCTATCTTCCCTTTACTTCCCTATCCCTCATTCCTATCTACTTCATCCTCCCTGTCTTATCATTCTCTCCCTCGTCTCTCTTCCTGCTTCATCCTCCCTAGCTCATCCCTTCTGGCATAATTTCTCGCCGCGCTTCTCCTCGCCGCCTCGTCTTGCACCTACTACACGGTGGAGAGTCGCGCAGATTTCATTTTAAAAAGCTACCCTGCTCGTTATCCCTGCAACACTAACAACTTCTCGAGGACTTGGAGCATCCGTCTCGCTTGCATCATAATTGACAGAGAACAGGCGAGAGAGAGAGAGAGAGAGAGAGAGAGAGAGAGAGAGAGAGAGAGAGAGAGAGAGAGAGAGAGAGAGAGAGAGAGAGAGAGAGAGAGAGAGAGAGAAGCAGCTCAAGACAAACTAATAGCATCACTGTTCATAATATCCCCATCAACAGAAATCCTTCTTATTATAAGCATCATAATTAGTCTCTTCCAATGGGTATTATGTGTTATGTAACTCAAGCTGTCCATGTCACCTTGAGTCATTCCTTAACACAAAGCTACAAATCCGCCTCGTGTCTACCTTACACATCTGCAGCAGAAGGCAGACATGAACCACCACTATCTTCCTCCGCACACTCGGCCAAGGTCACCAGTGCCTTCACCTTCCTCTTGCGGAGCTGCACCGTCTGCGTAGCGGCCATTATCCTCTCCTCTAATTTCACGTCCTTTCTCCCCACCAATCATTAATAACGGGGACGCAGTAATGGAAGGATAAGTAGCAGGGGTGCCAACGGGCGCGGCATTATTGCTGATTCCCAAGGTGAGATAAGGCGCATCCCTTCCTTCCCTTGGTCACTGTTCAGCTGGCAGGTCTGTGGGTGCCACTCGTATGTGTCCTGAACACATGGTTTCCTTCTGCGTTTGTGAGTTGCTGGGATTGTGAGTGTCGTTATTCCTGATGATGCAGGAAGTTGTTCTGCTTCCCTTCACAGTCCAGGAGTTCGTGTGTTTTTTCCTCTTTTCTTTTTTCGTACCTCATTAGTGTTCTTAGTTTTTTCTCCACTTCTAACTCTCCTTGATGTCTCTCCTCCGCTCCTCCATCCACCCTTCACTTTCTCGTTCCCATCCCAGGGCTGCCTGCTGCTCACAAGGATATAATAATTCTACGCGACGACATCTGCTGCCACCAAGGACTCAGTGTATCTTTCCACACTCCGGTCTACACTGGAAAATCAGGATACTTCGCAGCTTTCCAGGATAAACGGATATCTTATTATTGACCTTTGTACTAGGTAATTCTGCTTCTTCTTGTAGTGTGTTGAGCTGGTGGCCAAAGAAATACAGTCGTAAGGCAGTCAAGTTGATACATTAATAAAATAAACTGTACAAAGTAAATAAAGTGAAGTCGCCAGGAGCCGTGCGTCCTTGCCCGAGGCTGGCAGGACAGTGACTGCCGATGCTGCTAAGTGCCATGCTGGGGTGGTTGCTGCTCCGGCCCAGGTCACGGCCGGGGCTGGTGTCCGGAGACAAAGGGATGAGGGTTGACCTCACTCCCACGTGGTGGTAGCCGAGGCGGCCAGAGGCTGGGCCAGGTCCCAAGGCAAGGCCGTGGAGAATGTAATGTGAGGCGGGCTAGGCGTCCCGCACATCTTATACCTCTTATAAATAAGCGTCTTGTTTATTATTGCTTACATGAAAAATGTTTAGTATAAGACAAGACATACGTGGTTTGTGTAATACGTAACATGTACTCGTACGTGAATGCGATGTGCGGTGAGCGGAACAAGGACGGCATGATATATTGAACACAGTGTTCACATACTCCTTTCTCTCTCTCTCTCTCTCTCTCTCTCTCTCTCTCTCTCTCTCTCTCTCTCTCTCTCTCTCTCTCTCTCTCATGGATTCATCCGGGCTGCCACAGACTTATCAGAAGAGCCTGACAAGCACTAATTGGTCTTCTCATTGTTGACGAAAATGAAGGATCTGAGCCAGACAACTGCGTCATCATGGGAATTTTAGGGTAACAAGGAGCAGCCAAGCACTCCATCCAGACCTCCTCTCAGGAAGAGGTTATCACAATGAGCAAGACGTCATTAAGTGCAAAATAACGGCTTCAACTGTTCTGCGGAAGTTTCATTTCGAAAGCCCTACAGGGACTTCCCGCCAAATTAGCTGTCAGTTTCAGTCAATCCCAGAACGGCACCACCTCCCTCCAGAGGCTGCCGAGCTCAGGGGGTACCTGCCCCACCTGCTCCCCACATCCTTCATAGCTTGATCTCCCACATTCCTGTGGAATTCCCCGTGCACACCTTTGACACACTAGCGCAGGTCATGGCGCGGCAAGCATCCCAGAGACTGACCCACTTCCAGTATTCACACCCACCTGATGAGCAGTCTCGACCTCTCACCTAGTGCAGCCACGCCCCGTCCTCCTGAATAAGTTCCCCACAGTAGCCCTTCTATCTATCAGGAATAATTTTTCTCATTTTATATAAGAAGGACACTCACCTGGAGCAACAAAAGGGAGAGAGGGAAAAAATCGGCCCACAAAGGTGTCAGTCACCAAAGAAAAAAGGCACAGTGATAATCCAGAATTCGAGGATAAGTTCTCAGAGCATTCCATCTGACTCGCCAAAACATAATATATAGCTAACGTACAGCTAACCACTCAGAATAGCCTTTCCAGCCTATTGAAACTACCCTGATCACGTCACTGTCAACTCCTTAACCTCCGTCGGTAACTTCACCCACTGCCCAGAACAGCCTCATGCAGCCCACTGGTACAGCTCTATTCAGACCCTGTAACATACAAATCCTCCCCTCTTGAATCAAACAGGACAAAACGCACACAGGCAGCCTGAGACAGTACCCGGCCAGTCCCGCACAGACACACCGCAGCAGCATGGGGCGGTCCGTGTCTCAACTCCCTTAACTCCCCGAGATATGCACTAACTGCCGACTTTGCGAGGCTTTAAAATTCCAGCTGGACATTATTGCTCCAAACTTGGCTGTATTTTTTTTTTTTTTTTTTTGGTGTACGTACACAGATACAATAAGCGAGCCTTACATTCTCTCTCTCTCTCTCTCTCTCTCTCTCTCTCTCTCTCTCTCTCTCTCCTCTCTCCTCTCTCTCTCTCTCTCTCTCTCTCTCTCTGGATGTACCTCATCACACTTCATCCAGACTGTACGACCTTCCGGCAGCCAACACTGTTCAATCGCTATTGCTTAGAATATCCCATTGTTAGACATCAGGTGTAGCAGGGCCAAACTTTGATTACTCTTTGCAAAACATGTTGTTAAGACACTCTCGATGAAATTCTTGTACAATATCCACACTTTGATGAATACTAAATATGCACTGTTTCTTTATTTATTTATGTGTGTGTGTGTGTGTGTGTGTGTGTGTGTGTGTGTTAGCAGATGGATACCTGTTGTCTCCCATGTAACATAGTATGCACTTGATTTAATACTGTTTTGTCAATGTTCATCATGAAACCCTATCTTATGTTTTCACTAGGCTATAATGTATTCCATTAATTTTGTACTTGTCTGCGCCCATTGGGCATAATAAATTGATCAAATCAAATCAAATCTCTCTCTCTCTCTCTCTCTCTCTCCTCTCTCTCTCTCTCTCTCTCTCTCTCTCTCTCTCTCTCTCTCTCTCTCTCTCTCTCTCTCTCTCTCTCTCTCTCCTCTCTACAAACTAAAGTTCCCTCAATAGTAAAATGTGCCGGGCGCCTTGTAGGTTCTCCCTCGCAAACACGGCCACAGAGGCCTTTAGATTTAGAAGCTGGTCCTGGCAGACCACTGGTCCCTAGCAACCAGTGCCGCGGTGACCAACTATCGATGGCGGCCTGTGACTTCCTTTAATCCTTGCCAGGGACTTTCATGAGTCATCACCTTGAGAGGATGGGTACATGGGGCCACAGCCGGAAGAAAGAGAAAAAAGAAAGTAAATATTGCCTACAAAAAAGTAAACAAAGAAGAAAGTTTAAATGTAAAGGAGACACGCATCCCAGTTGTGTTGCTTCTTAAATCAGGGTACACGCAGCACATGTAAAACCCGGCGAGGGAAAACATTCATTGAGTACCTCGCTCAGGATCTAACAATTCCCCTGACACACTAACTCTGCCTGAACTGCTAGACATCGTAATAAAGGGATAAGCTGAGCCTTGCCGCGGTGCTCATGCTCGCTTGCTTGCCATCTGATTCCGCCATGAATAAAGATAATTTACTCAGAAAGATAGGACGCACGATGTGTTTTGTTTGAGTTATGAGGCAATGAAACTTGTAGGAAAGAATTTGTGATTTAGTTGATTGTCTTCTAATAGACAAAAAATTCTGCCTTGTCTTTATGATTCATTCAGTCCAGAGGCGCTAAGTACCTCGTTATTTTTTCCATTATTTTGGAACTGATTTTGATCTGGCCTTGGCCTTATATTTTTCTGTTTCTCTGTTCAGGAGGCCCTTGGTAGTTTTTAGAAAATACGTTCACATTTGTATCTAATGGATGCAATTTTACTGATAACATGCACGTGGGAGAACACCGTTGTATGAATTCTTGGTGGTACACTTCCCGCCTTCACTGGAAACCTCAGGTGGCCACTCCACCAACAGCCGTGCTTCCGCCTTGGCGCTCCTTGTCGCCTTGAATAAAGCCACACGAGGGCCGCGGCGCTGCATTCAGACACCCTGGCCATTCAGCAAAGTGGCTGCTAGTGGTGTCCTCGTCTCCAGGAGATATGCCAAGACTTCAGCATGTGTTTCTATCATGACTGGCTTCTATTTCTCATCAAGCAGGCTCACCACCCAGCCATCGCCTCATTTCCTCATGCCTCCTGCTAGCTGCTAATTACCAGCCCTACCGCCCCTCCCCCATTTTATTTGCACCTGACAGCCTCTTCTATTTGTTATTGACTTCTTCTGTGCTGACAATAGGGAACTTTCCTGGGCCGGCCGCCATGCTACGTAGGTGGTATAATATGTTTTATGGTTTTTCTTCAATTTGAAAAGCTTTCTGTATTAGTAAATTTTCCGAGAATAAAACTATGCCCACTATGATGTGTTTCACTAGACATCTCTTACATATAACAGCATTACTTAACGGAATTATGCAAATGAAGAAAATCAGTTTGCAAAGTGTATGACTTGATGACTTCCATAGACGGATTCTATGTACTTTGGTACTGTACGATGTGTGAGACAAATATATTCGCTTTGGGTAAAGGATACGCCAAGGAACTTGATGAAAGTAAAATACACATAGAAAACAAGTTACTTTCATGATAAATGAAAATATGTATGATATCTAACGTCTGCTTGTACTAAAGTTTGTAAAGATGTTTACTTCCGCTTCAGGTAGATGCCAACTATCGCCACACAATTAACAGCGACACCAGTAACATCTAACCTTCGTTTGCTGAGCCAACTCAGCTTAGGGTGATGCACTAACATTTCATGAAATAGATGGAGAATAACAATGAGCTCACCATTGATGATGTCTTTAATCATGAAGTGATCCTTACACACGACACTTGTCCGTACTGGGAGCCATTTCTCTTCTCACAGTGATCAGACATCGTTTCTTCTATTCGTTATCGAGCGGAGATCTGTGACCATCATACGAAGAACACTGATGAACAATATGGTGGCATCCTGGTACTGTGTGGATTTTGTCTGGTGATTGTTTTAGTTTGCTATTATTCTGCCTGGTGAAAACTGGCAACACCAGCAGTGGGCTGTACACTTTTATATATCTTGAGTATGTAGACCCCAAATGTAATTTTTATATGCATTTTATTTTATTTTATTTATTTTGTTTTATTTTATTTATTTATTTTTATGTTTCTTGCAAATTCCTACAAACACATTTGATTTCATCAACTTTCTTGGCGCATCCTTCACCCAAAGCGAATATGCTTGTCTCACAAGGCACCACCTCCCCTGCCTACCCACACATGGAGAGTAGATAGTCCGGAAAGTCCCCCATTATCTGTTAACTGCCTAATCTGCGCTGACTGTTTCTATTTAACCGCCTGTTCCCAGTGGGCTGTTAAGTGCCTGTTCTCAGCTGACTGTTTCCTGTTGACTCCTCTTTTGCACAGTTTTCTCTTCACTGCCTGTTCTGCGCCAGCTGCTCTGTCAACTGCCTGTCCTGCTCGACTGGCTGTCCTGCTGCTCGCCTACCCGTTATCAAGGTTGTCAGCGTACAGGTTCACCACGAGCCACCCACCCGAGGCACCATCTCAGTCATCCGCCGGTCATGATCTCCGTTCCCTGTTTCTTGTCCTGCTTTGGTTTCCTACTTCCTACTTGCCTGCTTGTCCGGTCTTGTTATCGCTGCTGTTCTATCCGCTGGCCAAAATGGATTGACTGCTTTCCGATGACGCCGAACCACTTCACCGCCCGCCACATGTCTCAGCCGCGTCTATTCGCTTTTCCAGCCGAATTCCTAGTCCATCGCATTTGCAATTACGATGATGTAATTACACCCGTGGCAGTGGTCATTGCTATCGCTTTTATTGGCCTTCACGTCACTCATGCTTGTTATCAAAGGACGAAGCCTCTTCCACGGGGAAAGTCAATTACCATCACATTCGCAGAAGTAATAATAAAAAAAGTTTAAATGATAGATAGGTATGTTTGCTATGTTATGTTCCTGGCCTACAGTGCCGGTAGACATTTTTGCTGCAACTCTTCTGTAAGACTTAGACATTACTTAGGCTCTTTATGTTTTGTGCTAGCACGCTAGTTGGTCGGCCCTGTGTGTGGTGATGCAGGCAGATTTCTTAGAGTGACGCTTTTGCAGAGGCTAGTGCCAGCATCAGAGCTCCTCGATGAAACCACCTTGAAAGTTAGGGTTGCTAAGAGGCGCGTGGGTGTTTTTTCGGCCACTCGGTGATGGCTTGAAAAATGGCCAGGTTCAGACAGGAAACTCGCGTCTTGATACTGTATCGCTTTTTTGGGGGGAGATCCATTAGTTCCTCCGAAAATCTCCCCAATTCCATTCCACTTTCCTGCTTTTAAATTCACACGCGCTTTACGGCCCTGATTCGTTACCAAGTGAAATATTTAACCCCATGTAAGGGTTATCTGTGATACTGTTCCCAAAACCAGCCCGAGGAGGATTTAGGATATGTATATTAGTAAAAAAGAAGGGGTCACAGAGGCACAAATAAAAAGTTCCGAATGGAAGAAACAGCCAATCGCGGGAAGCCAAGTCAAGCGGAGGGGGAAAGGGGGACGTGACGCAGGGCCTTGTGTTGAGTCCCTCGTCGTTTTTGGGCCATGGCTCCTGCTTACAGACCTCCTCGCTCCTACCTTCAGTAAAATGTACGTGGTTACCCCAGTGCTCCTCAATCCTCCGGGCACGGTGAGCGGACACGAAGGACGTAAACACCGTAACTGGTCGTGACGCCAGGCAAGCGGACAGGAGTGACGAACCATCTTTTACCAAGGTATGTCTAGTGGCGAAAAAAAAACATCGGAGTGGCAGCTACAGTGGCACCTTTCTTCCCGTACGCGGCCTGAAATACCACCGCCGCCTCTTGAGGGCACTGGACTCCTCTCTGTTGGGTTAACGGTCATCGCCATCTTTTTTGACACCAGAACCCTCAGCACGGACTCAACACTCCCCTCCACCACCACCATTCACCAATATGCAGCTGAGCACAACCGGGTTCCTTATCTCCTGTTAGGTTAGATTAGCTAGGTTTAGTTCCTTCCTCTTCTGGTCGCCATCCAGAGGGGGGTAGGGAATAATTAGGCAGGGTCATCGTTTCTCGGCCTTGGTGATTTGAGCTTCCTTCCCAACTTTAAGCAATTGATTTATATTTTTATGTATTCTTTTTTTATTTATTTATTATTTTTAAGTAAACTACCGAAATCACGAACTCATTATTTCTTCATCACCTCCCGCTTAGCAGTGAAACTCCTTTGTTTTGGTTGTCTAGTTGACAGTTAATATGTGGTTAGGTAAGCCGGCACAATAACACGTCCAAGCGTTGATCAAAGGCCACTGCTTCCTCGTGTTAAATGAAATATTCTTATGCATTAATTAGCGAGGACTAATTTCAGCTTGTGTAAGTATGTACACTTGTAACGTTAATGTGATAGTTTGTGAATGACAATGGATATCGCATGGCTGACAGCTCCATCACCTTGCCTCAAATGGGATGTAAAATAGTTAACGATACCTCATGTAATTATAAACCATAATAGGTTCACTGACGATCTCTCTCTCTCTCTCTCTCTCTCTCTCTCTCTCTCTCTCTCTCTCTCTCTCTCTCTCTCTCTCTCTCTCTCTCTCTACATTTCCTTTATGCTGCAATATTTTCTTTGCATTCTTCCCCTAGTCGTCTGAACTCGTATAGTTGAGTGGTAGATTCAGCGTTTTTCATACATTTATATAACCTGCCTCGGCAGAAGCGACTTCATGATTTTATAATTAAACCAAGAACAGTTTCCTTTGCATTTGGAAAATCTCACACATTACGGATGGAATAACATTTGTAATTGATATCTTCCTGATAGGTTTCCTCATCGGGAGATGTTTCTGGTGACTGTACGTGCACGTCATACTGCACACCGAGGACTAAAGATTAGCGTTTCTATAAATTGTTCCCAATGTTTTATTTCCCAGGCACATTAATTATTCTATTGATATCGGCAAGTGCCAGTTTATGATCACCAGCCAGGATGTTGGACGGCTGGAATATTATTGATGAGGCGATGCTGACCGGCCACTTTGCCACCGCCGCACCTCGTTCAGATACCAGATAGTGGCTGACTATACGAGAGAGAGAGAGAGAGAGAGAGAGAGAGAGAGAGAGAGAGAGAGAGAGAGAGAGAATGTTCCTGTCACGACTGCAGCTGAATCAACCTCCACTCGGGTAGACGGTGTGTTAGTCTGGAGTGATTATGTAAGTCAGAAGGAAATGCCTTAGGTCACTCACTGTTCACGTCGACAGTGCCCATAAAAGTTCTGTACAAATGTGGAGATTCTGCCAGAGCTTCACGATTCTACAGCATTTTCTATATTTAAAAAACAATGTGAATATTCTTTTTTAAGCAACCCAGATTTTCTTTTCACAATAACACAGCCGTCTTTTAGTAGCCATCAGGGAATAACGTACAGCACATAAGGGGAGCACGGTAACCTCGAAAGTAATCCAGGAGCATCTTACAGAGAACTAATTTCACCTTGAACTGATTCCTTAATGCCGCGCGTGCCGTGTTCAACCTTCATTTGGCGCGCCGAGGCTGCAAGGTGAAGGTCATCATGGGAGGGATACTATATTTAATTAAATTCTTGACCAGCCTTTATTGCTCTAAAATAATTCACTTGTAGGCAACGTCGATCACTCCTGCATTCCTAGACCTCCCCGGTGGCCATGTGACTCCCTCTGTCGTGCGCCCGGTGCTCTGCCATCACCACCAAACTAGCTAATTGCTTCACTATTTTGCATCACTCTTTACAGTCCTCCTGGTGCTGTTAGTTTCCATATGCCCTAAAAGCTTTTCCTTATTAGAAATATTGGCCTATATTTTATGTTTATCATTACACCATTCTGTAACTAGGCAATACAGTAAAGAAATGTTCAAATGTTCAAATGTTCCTGTTAATGATACTGTACGAGTCCTCATTCTGTTAATCTCTTGACTGCTTTGGTATCGCTTCATACTAAATATAATACTGTGGCACAAGGCTGCAGTATAATTTTCAAGATACCACGGCTAGAAAAGGAATTATCGAGTAGTTCAAACATTTTAGTTCCTGTTGAAATTTTTTTTACTAATCAAGTTAAATTAAATATTGTAAAGCAAACTGAGAATGAATTTTCAAGATACCACGACTAGGAAAGGAATTAGCGAGTAGCTCAAACATTTGGGTGCCTGTTGTTCTAATTTTCCTAAAGTGAAAGCATGTAGTTACTTAACTAACAAATCTTATATTTTCACTGTGGCAGCTAAAGAATTCAGAATATTTACGTGTGAATGCATAGATCCCTCTCAGCGCACACAAGATGCGGGGAAAGGAACGCGAGCTTTTCCAGCGGCGCCGCGTTTACCCAGGTGTGGCCAGGCCGCCTAAAGGGTATAGGAGCTTGAGGGTGGCGCTCCCCTGCAACCACGCACTCACCTCACCTCGCCTCATCTCACCTCACCCAGCCCGCCGACCAGTCTCCCTCCGTCTGGCCTCGCGATATTTGGCGATGGGAAATATTCTCGCCACGATGGAAAATACCCTCACCACATTCATGACTTGTTCAGGCAGTGACGTGATTTCCTGGTTACCTCGTCCACCATTGTTGTGAACGTAATTCAGCAACTTTTTCAAAACACACCTTGGAATGGCCCTGTTATTGAAGCAATCCTTGAACGGCCTTTTTTTTTTATATATGTATTTCAAATTACTATACTGATCTAAGGACAATAGTGGAACAACTGGTACTGTGTTAAGATTTGTTGTTGTTGTTGTTGTTGTTGTTGTTGTTGTTGTTAAAGAGAGAGAGAGAGAGAGAGAGAGAGAGAGAGAGAGAGAGAGAGAGAGAGAGAGAGAGAGAGAGAGAGAGAGAAGAGAGAGGTGTGTGTGTGTGTGTGTGTGTGTGTGTGTGTGTGTGTGTGTGTGTGTGTGTGTGTGTGTGTGTGTGTGTGTGTGTGTGTAATAATAATAACAATAATAATAAACGGTTTATTCTTTAGGCAGTTAACAAACTGAAAATGTACAGAGGGGGTAGGGAAATACTTAACATTTATCATGTGTGTGTGTGTGTGTGTGTGTGTGTGTGTGTGTGTGTGTGTGTGTAAAGAAAGAAAATGCAAACACAAAATGTAAAAGTTGCAGGCAAGTCATGATACTGGAAGGGGAGTGTGCACAACCAAGTTACGACCATCTAATATTAAATATTTAGTTCATCTGTTTGAGTTAGTAATTTTTCAAGTGGCGTGAAATGTTATCTTCTTGTTGACGCCTTTCTGGGTGTAAGGGAAATACTGAATGCAATTTGTAAACCACTATAACCATTAGCAGTACCATCAACAGCTGTATCTCTGCAGCATGAAAGTGTGAGTGAACGTCTGCACAGCAGTTACCACACAGCAAAGTACATGGCGGCCTAAAATGTGGCACAAAAAAATCAAATAAATAAAAAAAAAGCAATTAAATTAAAAATAACGTGTTTGTGTGCGTGTGTGTGTGTGTGTGTGTGTGTGTGTGTGTGTGTGTGTGTGTGTGTGTGTGTGTGTGTGTGTGTGTGTGTGTGTATGTGTGTGTGCCAGAGGGATTGATTGCACCTGTATGCACACTAACACAAACAGACTGTCAAACGCCAGCCAGACATTGGCGCTCGATCAGCTACGTTCGTGCTGTCTGTTTTACGTCATCAGAATCGATCTTGGCTGTCTTCACGTCTATATTCGCCTCTCAGGACTCAAAGCCACAAGATTTATTTCTCCTCGCTTCCCAGAGAATCCTGCCACTACACGCGAACAACGAAGCCTTTTGACGGAGGCTGCGAGTCTTTCCGAGGAAACAAGATTTTAGACGTTCTCGTTATTTTGCAAAGCGCGTAAAGAAGTGCAGGAACTTAGTATAATCTGATTTATAGGTATTCAGGTGAGACTTTCATTGTTGTTGATGTAATGAAATGAGAGAGAGAGAGAGAGAGAGAGAGAGAGAGAGAGAGAGAGAGAGAGAGAGAGAGAGAGAGAGAGAGAGAGAGAGAGATACTCCACAGTTTACTTCACATTTTAACATTTTTCAAAATTCGTTCTTCCTGTTCTCCTCCCTGTTCTCTTCATTATTCTTCTATTATACCTCCTCTAGCTTGGGCTTTTATTACAATCGGAGCACTTAATCTCATCAGGAAAGGGCAGGACTTTTCTCAGCGACAAAGCCTGGCGGAAGAAGTCACCGATATTGGTCACTCGGATCAATAACAAGTAAATCTACGTCACAACCTTCCCGGCAAAGATTTTTTTTTCTTTTGGTGCACAGAATCATTTCATTCATCACGAAATCCGATACTCGAGTGAGGACAGGCCGGAGAATTCGTGGTGGTCTCGTTTCAGGGCATCATCAGGTTTTAATCCGTTCTATAATCATCGTTTTCTTTTGGATATCGTAGGTCATGTTTGAGTTCATCAGGATAGGTCTAGAAGTAAGAGGATAGGGCTCGAAGCAATCAGAATAGGTCCAGATAGGGCTAGATATAAAAGTTTATGGTTGCAAGTAATCAGGATAAGACAAGAAATAACAGAGCATGACCAGAAGAAATCAAACATGACTAGAACTATCGAGGATAGAACTGGAAGTAACGGAATATTTCAAATTAATCAGCATAGGACTAAAAGTAGCCATGATAGAACTAAAAGTAACTAGGATAGGACTACAAGAAACGGGTTCAAGCTTGATAAAGTTAGATTTAAAAAAAAAAAAAAAAATATATATATATATATATATATATATATATATATATATATATATATATATATATATATATATATATATATATATATATATATATATATATATATATATATATATATATATAGGAAGAAATTGGTTCTTAGAGTGGCAGATGACTGGCATAAATGTACTAATGATGTTTTTAGTGCCGGGTCAATTGGAAACTCTGCTGGTGGTTACAGACAGGTATGCTTTATACAGGGAATGCCATGTGGCGACCTACTGGTTTATTAGGGTTTCCCGTATTTTCTAATGTCCCGTCGTGTGGCACTCTCTTTTTTACTTTTTTCGTGATTCAATTCAGTATGGTAGTTTCTTAATTCCTATCCTATCTGAGAGTGCAAAGCACTCTCAGACTTCCTTTTGTTCTAAAGCGGCCTCTAAACCTTTTTAAACTGGTTAGACATTGTAAAAATCTATCTCTTTAACACTTTTTTTCTTTCTTGTATGTACTTACAAAGATTTGGTTCACTGCCTCTAGTCCTGGGAACTGTTGCATATCGCAGTGTAAAGGTTAATTATAAGTAAGAGAGGAACTTTCCCCTTTACTGTTTCTCATTTCTTACTTAAGGTCAATGCTGCTTATCACATGCATCCTCGTAAAGGTCAACAGGTCTGCTGCTCTTTGCTCCGCCTTTACATTCCTTTGAGAATCGAGACATTCCCCAAAACTCAATTACTCAAAATGATTAGGACTTACATCTTTAGGACTCTACATTCCTTCCTTGCAAACTTCCAGGGAGTGGCACTAAAGGGAATTAAATTTTTCTCCTTGATTTATTCGCAAGTGAGACACGAGTATCTAATCAACTAAACTACATTATCCAGTATTTTCATAGCTTTCCATGCTAATTTTCAGGGAGTGGCACTAAGATAAGATTTTAAATTGTTTCTTTTCTTGTACGCTTTTCGTATCACTTAGCTGGTCTCCCTTTCATGTAACGAAAAGTACATGCTAAAGCTACATTCCCGTAATATGTTCCCGAGTACTAAGTGCTTTCTTCTTTAACGAGGACAAACATAAAATAACACAAAGGAAGAATAATTGGCAGTAGACATGTTGGCCCTTACGAGGATGGTTATGATAAAGTAAACAATCTACTAATAATGTAAAATAAGAACCGTAAACTATTTATTATTTACATTAATTTCTGTTTATTTATTGATCAGTATATATATATATATATATATATATATATATATATATATATATATATATATATATATATATATATATATATATATATATATATATATATATATATATATATATATATTATATTTTTTTTCCGTGAAGCTTGAATAAATAAACTGCATCACATGTGATATATTCGTGTGAGATGAATGGAATGAACTCATTAATCAGGTTGTTAGTGCTGAGTCATTAGGAAGATTTAAAAAAAAAGATTAAACAAATTTATGGATGGAAATGATAGGTGGATATACGAGTAGGTAAATATTTTTCATATAGAGACTGCCGCGTGTAGGCCTGATGGCTTCCTGCAGCTTCCCTTATTTTCTTATGTTCTTATGTTCTAAAAATCGAAATGTTTTGTTGAGTCAGAAAACATAATACAGCTGCGTTCGCCTCCTGATAACTGTATGTAGCTACACTGTGCTGCTCCGCTTCACTAAATTCAAGCAATGGGTTCCTTTTTCGGAGTTCGGTTAGTGGGAAAAGCAATCGTGAAATCGCTCCCGGCATAAAGTATTTAGAACATCCGAAAAGTCTGAGCAAGCTGTGGAAATTATCATACTGATTCGACTTTCAGTGAACTCTCGTCTACCGGTTTTTCCATTTCAAACATTCATATTCAGAATTCAGAATTTCTTTTTATCTTTATGCCGGCTTTCGCAAACTTTTCGCCTGCGGACTCTATATTTATTTATTTTTTTCTCATTTTTTGCTTAAGATGTGAATTCTTAGCAAAAAATTTTAAAATACTTAAGTAAGCAAACACAATTTTCACACTCCATTACTTTACTGCAGTTAAACAGTGGTGAACATGTATTGCAAACTCTCTCTCTCTCTCTCTCTCTCTCTCTCTCTCTCTCTCTCTCTCTCTCTCTCTACAAAAGCCATACCAATCAGTTCATGCACGGTACTTCCCTTCTGTAGCTCTTCTCCTCCCTCACGCTTTTCTTTAACATTTTTAAACAAACAACAGCGCTCCACTCTTCACATCACACGTTCTCCTGTCCCCCAAAAATGTCATCAGTCGCTGTCTGATAGTTTTAATTAACTGTTGTGTTCCCATCATTGGAAATACCTCCTCGTTTGTCTTCGCCCCTCTCCAGGAGACACTACACGAGCCTGCCCTTGGCCCAAATAGCTGTAGCCTTGAGCCTCTTGTCCCTCTCATTCTGTTATATTTTCTATACAGTGCCAGGAAGTATGCACGTACACCATTCTTCATAGTACTAGTGTTGCTTTCATTCACACTATTAGGAATCCTTTACTGTGTTTCATTCTTAGTTTCAATTGCATTCTTAAAACATAAAGTGGTTGGAGCTTCATTTCTTTTCGAGGTAAGTGGTAATAAAAAAATAAAAAAAAAAATTGACTACTATACGTGTCTATAAACCTAGCCTTACTTCACCTGACAAAATATTACAAAGTATATAGACTTTTTAGTTTCAATGGTGCTCTTGAAGCAAGACGTGGTAAAGGCCTTACTTCCTCTAGAGGTGATGAGTTGTGATCTCAAAATTTTTTTTTAGCTATATATACCTGTCTATAAACCTAACTTAACCTAACCTAACAGAACATAAGATATATAGACTCAGACGCGGTTTCATTTCTTGCAATCTTTTTTTTTTTTTACAGTTATTTCCATGATTACTGCTCTTTTATCCCTACTGCCAACACCACCACCTCTATGCACAAGACTTTCCACTTAGTCTCACCCCTATGGTGTCCATCTCACTAATTGCTTTTTCACCCCTTTCATTAGTTAACTCTGGAATTCTCTTCTTGTTTCTGTTAATTCCCTTCCTAGGGCTGGAACTGTTTCAAAAGTGTGTCAAGACACCTCCGGGACTAAACCTCCGCCTTGAAAATCGTATCCTGTTTTGCTTTTTGAGGTAGACGTGTAACTCGACGCAATTTCTTCTCATCTTTACTGCCCCTCTCTCTGCCCCTGTCCGGCCTCCTTCACGCGTAGAAGAAAACCTGCATGTACGTAAGTCTATATACTTTGGTAATCTCCCGCGAGCCAAAGTCCCTTCAAAAGTTGCGCCGGTAAATTAAGAATGACCACCGGGAATACACTGAAGAGCCGCTACCTGTCGTTATTTATGCAGAGGGGATGATTTAGTAACGAGACCAGAGACCCGGATTACTGAAGACTACATTATCCCTTCCTCTTGACTGGCATAATGGTGAACATATATTTATCTATTTATTTATTTATTCCACGTCGCTTCGTTAACACGTTTAAAATCTGTTACTGAGAGTTACTTTTCATCTATATTTTGACGAGAGAGAGAGAGAGAGAGAGAGAGAGAGAGAGAGAGAGAGAGAGAGAGAGAGAGAGAGAGAGAGAGAGAGAGAGAGAGAGAGAGAGCATTCCACGGGGAACAGGAATACCGGATCACGCCTTAATGGAATATCTTCTCAGGTGGTGTGGGGGGAGTGTGCGCAGATAATGGAGATAAGGGTTTATTCTTGGTTTCTAGGGACCCCTTTGTACCTTCGCCGTTTCCCTACCGTCTATCAGCGACTAAAGAGATATGAATATAATCTAATTTCCCTAATGATTCGGCTGACATAACATCGCCTAACCTTTTCACATCTAGCGATTTAACTTGCTAAAATACGATAGTGCAGTTTTGAAAAGTAAGACGAGACTGACAGCAAAATTCGTGGATAATAGAGAATTTCCTACAGTTTATTGCCTGTAGCTTCATTTCTGATGAGTAAAATAATGAAGTGTTAAACTGTTATTATTTCCTGGAGAAAGTTCAGAAAAGAATCCAGTGCTTGAATACAGTCCTCGATTCTGACGTGTGACGCGGGCCTGTAATTTGAAACACTTTGCCCTCTCGTTATGATTGTTTTTCATTGTGCACAGAAACTATTTGTCAAGTTGTTTTCCCTATCAATAACGCAGAATCCTTGTTAAAGTATCACCTGTTTCATGCAAACCCCCTCGAAAACCATAAAAAACTTTTCATTAGAGCTGTTATAAGTAGAAAAAGATAAGATATTGAAACGTTTGAGTGCTGTTCAGACTCATCCGTTTTCTCTATTTTTGTTTTTCCGAACAGAGCTGACCACATCAAGGTAATAGTTTAGTGGATTTGTAGGTTTCTGCCGAACAGGTTCATCATTAACTACGACTGACTGACTGACTGACTCTAAAAGCGCCACAAAACTGAAGTCATACGACACCATTTATACGGCATACGCCATTGTTCTGAAACACATTGTTTTCTCGTTAGGATAATAAGACCACAGAGATGAGTGGTTAGCTAATTATGGATGTTTTTTTCCCTTTTCATAACACATCCTTGTTAAACTATCACTATAGCCATGAAACTACCTTTGCAAACGCCAGTAACTTCCACAATAGTGTATTTAAAGTAGTTTAAAACAGATGCCAGACGTATCACGGACCATAAGACTATGAAATCTCATCTAAAGTCTTATTGATAACCCATTTCTATTGGAGATCAGAACGCCATACACACTCTTTTTTTTTTCCTAATGGTACTGAAACGTAACTACAGTAACCCATCTATTATACAATTTCTTTCATCTGGACGTAGAACGTGTGAATCTTTACAAAGTCGTTACCAAATCAAAAATTCTGTGTTCTAAACGTGTTCGGCGTCACATGAGATTTATCTTGGGTCACCACCTGACAGGTAGGCTATTAAAATTTCTTACTCAGAATCAAACATGAATCCTTCAATAGTTTTTTTTTTTTTTTTTTTTTTACACATTCAAAGCAATGTAAAAAATGTTAACAACAGCAAAGAAAAAATGAGAAAATAAGAAGTTGATTTTGCCCCGTACTGTAGAATTATGAGACTATAGTAAAAAAAAAAAAAAAATAGTTCTGGGCTACAGATCTACTCAAGCTTGAGTACAAAGCTGTTTAAAAGTCGGTTAAGGCCATAGAACTAAGATATAATAGTACAAAAAAGTTTAAAAGACTTTATTATGAGTAAAATCATCATATACCAATGAAAGGCTTAGTACTGAAAAGAATCACATCCCTATCCAAGACAACATACACGTATGTTGCAGAGACCAGAGTATATGACAGGTAAGGAATTGCAGTGGATTATTTTCCAGCGTTACATATAAACAGAGGACCTCTGGTGACACTTCATTAGACTTTCATATTTACATTAATACCCGGAAGTTGTGTTGCTTTCTCTCCCGTTACTGGCTTGCAAACATTATTGCGCGCACTGAACTTTTCATAACAGTTTGACACGCCATGAAATTATAATACATGGAACTGATGTGAAAGTAATATATGCCAAGAGACACGGCTGAAGCCTTTCATTACCCTGTGCTGGGTTTAATAAACACTCAGGGTTTGGAACGATTTAGAAACATCCACTCTATTGAATTCAGAAGGTAATGAACGCTCAAATATCGTTGAATATTTTTATGAAAAACAGCTGCAAAATAAAATATGTAAAGAAAAAAATTGTTTACTTGTCTGTCATTCATAGCGAAAAAGGGGACACACACACACACACACACACACACACACACACGTCAATGATCCTTGTAGAGTTGTCATCTTTAGGCAAGAAAACATCATCCACAAATAACTGTCTCAGACAAAGAGTTACATCAAACAGAATAATGCAAGAATTTTCAAGCAACTAGATTTTAATCCTTTGAGGTACTTGCTTTGAAGGAACCACAGTCGTCAGTAACGTCGTTTGTAGAGAGAGAGAGAGAGAGAGAGAGAGAGAGAGAGAGAGAGAGAGAGAGAGAGAGAGAGAGAGAGAGAGAGAGAGAGAGAGAGAGAGAGAAGAGGCAAAGAAAAGAGAGAGAGAGAGAGAGAGAGAGAGAGAGAGAGAGAGAGAGAGAGAGAGAGAGAGAGAGAGAGAGAGAGAGAGAGAGAGAGAGAGAGAGAGAGAGAGAGAGAGAGAGAGAGAGAGAGAGAGAGAGAGAGAGAGAGAGAGAGAGAGAGAGAGAGAGAGAGAGAGAGGCAAAGAGAGGCAAAGAGAGAGAGAGAGAGAGAGAGAGAGAGAGAGAGAGAGAGAGAGAGAGAGAGAGAGAGAGAGAGAGAGAGGCAAAGAGAGGCAAAGAGAGAGAGAGAGAGAGAGAGAGAGAGAGAGAGAGAGAGAGAGAGAGAGAGAGAGAGAGAGAGAGAGAGAGAGAGAGAGAGAGAGAGAGAGAGAGAGAGAGAGAGAGAGAGAGAGAGAGAGAGAGAGAGAGAGAGAGAGAGAGAGAGAGAGAGAGAGAGAGAGAGAGAGAGAGAGAGAGAGAGAGAGAGAGAGAGAGAGAGAGAGAGAGAGAGAGAGAGAGAGAGAGAGAGAGAGAGAGAGAGAGAGAGAGAGAGAGAGAGAGAGAGAGAGAGAGAGAGAGAGAGAGAGAGAGAGAGAGAGAGAGAGAGAGAGAGAGAGAGAGAGAGAGAGAGAATTCACGGTAAAAAAAAAAAAAATAGAAAACCGATGAGGGGAGGAATTTAACTCCAAATTATAAACGCTTTAGACTGTCAGGACTATTCTCAAAGACCATTGAAACGATTTATCAGATTCTAATAGCTGTTTTTACCATTTACAATGCAGAATTCTTATAACAGTATCAACACAACCCCAACTATGAAAACCCCAAAGAACTTTCACTGGAGTTTGTTGGAAGTAGCAAAGACGTCGAAGCTTCCTGATTTTGTATTAACTTGTACCATTGTGGTATAGCTGAAACGTCTCTCATCATTAGAAAACCATAATATAAACAATACACACAGAAAAAAAGGCTCTAATTCCACGGCTACTAAACATAAGCACGACACGCGGTTCACTCAGCACACAGAGGAGGAATTGAGCAAACGGTTCCCGAACTACAGAACATTAGGCAGATTGAACAGATATCTATCTATGTTATTTTATAGGGCAACTAAGAAACTAACTAAGAAACCCAGAAAATAATTTAAATACGTTTGAAAGATTTTTGGAACAAAATGAGGAAGAAGAGAAGAAAAGAAGCATAGCGTAATTATTACAAAGCAATTTTTATGTGAGATTAATCACTGCCTAACTCTGATTTATGTTTTAAATTACGAATGACTTTTGCTTTTCTTAATTTTGATTACTAAAAATTTATAAAATAAGATCTTGAAACCCTCATTAAACCACCATCTACAATTAAATCATTAGCGTATTTGGAGCATTCTTAATTTCCCCACTTGCGGAGTAATTAGGTTTTCTTATTTGCATTTCCATCTCATGAAAAATAAAAGAAAGTCAAGCGACTCCCGGGGATCCCAAACCACTTGAATGTAAATGACATAGATGGTACATAGGTGTTTTTTCGTCTCCTTTCTTCAGTTCCTTTTTATTACTCACGGGCGTGAATCTTGTCGACTTATTTCTTAATTATCTGAATGCAGGATATAGAAATATTAAATCAACATGAATAATGATGATGATGATGATGGTGATAATGATGATGACGATAATAATATAATAATAATAATAACAATAATAATAATAATAATAATAATAATAATTATTATTATAATAATAATAATAATAATAATAATAATAATAATAATAATAATAATAATAATAATAATAATAATAATAAATTTACTATTTTGAATGTCAGTGATAAATTAATCAAACGATAAATCTGTAACCGAGGTTTTCAGTGAGATATCTCAAGTTCTTGCCTTGAACTCTCTTTTTTATCACATTTATGTAAGATTTATCCAATTGATATATATATATATATATATATATATATATATATATATATATATATATATATATATATATATATATATATATATATATATATATATATATATATTTTTTTTTTTTTTTTTTTTTTTTTTTTTATTATTTTTTTTTCGAAGCCAACAAATAATTACTTAAAAACAACTGTTATAATTAGATTTTTAACGTTATTAACTTGTTTTCTTATTGTTATTGTTTTAATGAGTAAGTTTAAGCTTCACAAAGCTGATGTTACTCAGCACAATAAACAGTGTATAGGTGTGGTATAGGTGTGGTATAGGATTCCTATGCATTCTGTTCACTGGGATCATGAAAATACACTTAAAAACTCTGCTGGAAGCTGTTAAAAGTAGAAAGATAAACAAAGCCTTAAAGAACAATATTCACAACCAGTCTATAATAATATTAGAGAATAGAGATGAATACAACAGTCTGGAATTGGAAGTGATGGGAAGTGGTTGTTCTCTCAAGATGTGCGCCGCTGGACTTATGGGTATGTGTTTGAATCTGCCTTCTCGTTCAACTTATGATGGCCATTTATAATTTTCTTTTTAGAGACTGTGGTGTGGTGCACTCAGCAGGAACTGATACTAATAATAATGAGGAAGGAATACGCACTGCTGGGTGTCGTAAGTCGTAACATCAAACAAATAATTTCTCTCTCTCTCTCTCTCTCTCTCTCTCTCTCTCTCTCTCTCTCTCTCTCTCTCTCTGAGAAGTGTGGATTGAAGAATGTGTGCATGAGTGGGCACTCGTGTCGTGTGTGCATATAAAATGGAAGAAACTGTGGACAAAAGTAATAGAAAAGATAAACAAAAAATATAACTTCGTGATATCTCTCATTGCTATGATTATTATGAGATTTTGCCCCGAAATACTTTAAAGCAATAGTTAACAATAATAAACGAAATTGCAGCCCATAATGAAAGAAAGACATTGTCACAAAGTCGCCAGTTCATTTATCGTCATTTTTCAGTAATAATTTTTACGATAGGCTTGGATTTTGAAATTACTGTTGTCCTTCATCATCCTTGAAATAAGATAAAATGATGCAATCCTCAAAGCACTGTGAATTATATTAATAACATCAGAATATTACGGAGTTGTATTAGTAAAGCAGTAACGAAATTATTTTAGTGTGTTATAGAACGGGAAGATTATAAGATGTCTTCTTTACGATAGCTTCAAGGTAGGCTTTGTACGTGCTAGGTACTACAAGAATGGTAGCCTAATTAATTTTATTATTTCCAAGGTTAGATTCCATATGCTGATAATGTTAATAATACATTAACTGTTAATGAAGAATTGTATTTTCCATCTAAGGAACATTCAAAGTTTGCTTATTCATAAATCATTGACTTTGTAGACCTAAGTGCAGTCCCTCTTTTCCTTCAGATTTATTGTAAAGGAACACACACACACACACACACACACACACACACACACACACACGGTCAGTTTTGTCTTGCATGAAGTAGCCTACCATCACTCAGAACAGACTCGGCTAGCCACACTGAAGTTGGTGAAGTTCAGGCCAGATGTGGATGACTAGCATATGTCAGTGATTTTCATATTATAAATAAATTTGCACATACGTATTCATTATACCATGATTTACGACTGCACAGGGTTTTTCCCCTATACAGTTACTCCTTGTGCCATAACTTTGTAATAATTTTGAAGGCCAAAAGAAAGAAAGAAGAAGAAGAAAAAAAAAAAAAAAAGAAAGCAAGAAAAAAAATTAAAAAAAAAAGCTTTATGATGACAAGTACAGGAACGTCAACAGAACCGAATCAGTGTTCACGTCTGGGTCTCGCAGCAAAGGCTCACAGCCACTACGGTCTCTCGCAAAGCCTCCCCCAAGGCCACAGAAATGATTAGTCGGATTGATTCTCATGAATGTGTTTTTCCCAGTGACAATACCCTCTTCAAACTATCACTGTTATTATCCTTGAAAACCACAAAAGCTTTAATCTGGACGTTACAAATAGTCAAGTTGAAACTCGAATAGGTTTGAGAGTACGATTCTGTTTTGTGAGCTCGCAGCATTCTTTCACATCGTAACGATCGGTTTAAAATAATATAGGTTCTGTCCCTCAGTCTGGAAGCATATATATATATATATATATATATATATATATATATATATATATATATATATATATATATATATATATATATATATATATATATATATATATATATATATATATATATATATATATATATATATATATATATATATATATATATATATGACTTTTAAGAATCTATAGCATTATTCTTCATGGAAAACTCATAAAACTTTTACTATTTCCTCTCTTCCTGTTGTTGTTATTATTATTACTATTATTATTATTATTATTATTATTATTATTATTATTATTATTATTATTATTATTATTATTATTATTATTATTATTATTATTATCATCATCATCATCATCATCATCATCATCATCATCATCATCATCATCATCATCATCATCATCATCATCATTATTATGAGGATAATTTTCTCATCACTCATCACTCATCCCCTCTCTCTCTCTCTCTCTCTCTCTCTCTCTCTCTCTCTCTCTCTCTCTCTCTCTCTCTCTCTCTCTCTCTCTCTCTCTCTCTCTCTCATTTGAGAGAGTTTGTGTGTGCACCATGGCTGGTGCACACACAAACAGGCACTAGTAAGATAAAGAGAATAATAGGAAGAAGAATACCGAAATCATAGGAGGGTGGCATGCAGTTAGCAAAATGACTAATTACGTCAAGGAAGCTGTCACTGTGAGGGGCAATAACATCCAGTCCCTATTCTTCTGTTTCCTCCACCTCCTCAGCCCAGCTTGAAATAGTCTTGGATTTGTCCTTCGTTTCACAATCTTTTCTTTTACGCACTACTGCAGATATACAGCGCGCATAACCAAGTTTAATGCTCTCGGTATGCACAACATTTTCTTCTAGGCATCGTTCACTTCTTCCTTCTTGTCTTTTGTTTTTCTTGACATGACCACATTCAAGCTTGCCGTCTTACTTTGACCAAAAGGATCTTGTAAACTGGTAATATACGGCGTTTGTAATTGTTTCTGTTAAGGCACACGCTACCACAAGTGTCTGTCAGGATGAGTCCACGAGAATACAAGCACTGCAATGGAGAGACTGGCGCTTCTTCCCCTACTATTCTGCAGCGGCATCTCTACTACCACCTTGTGTTCATATATGCAAAATGTAAGGAATAACATGCGATGAACCGTGTGTGTGTGTGTGTGTGTGTGTGTGTGTGTGTGTGTGTGTGTGTGTGTGTGTGTGTGTGTTAAAATCTCAATATAAACCACAAGCATGGCTATAACAATGGAGTAATTTCATTCTTAACGGACAAACGCTATGGAATACCAAGGAAATTACAACACACACACACCTCACGACTGGTGATACATGGTGGAAAAATAAATGATCTCTGTTTACCTACGAGTGAGCGTGGAGGCGTTATAGTTGCATAGAGGCGTGGTGCACGGCTCACCACTCACCGTGCTGAGGCTTGATAGAGCAGCCATCACCCAGGCTTACTGTTGTTGGATTTCTAAAGCTTTGTAGTGTGTGTGTGTGTGTGTGTGTGTGTGTGTGTGTGTGTGTGTGTGTGCGCGCGTGCGTGCGTGCGTGCGTGCGTGCGTGCGTGCGTGTCAGAATAAATCTGTTGGATACCAAAAAGACAATAGTAATAATAATAATAATTAAATGTTAAACTTTACAAAGAATGCAATATTCACACCACGACGGACCAAATTCTTCAAACGCTGCATGTCTCATTTCACACTTCATTAAAGACAAAAAGCTTCACACATTTCAACTTAGATGTCTCCTGCTTCATCTCAGATTTTGCACTTCACAAGAGATATTCAGAAAGCGTGGCTTCATAACCCCACTCATGAGTTAGGTATGTCACATGGAGAGGCATGCTGCATATAGGAAATCACACATTGTAAGTTAAAGGAGAAAAACAAAACTATAGACGCCGTAAGGATATAAAACCTTGAGGTATCTTAAGCGCAAGCATTGAACTTTTTTATTAACATTCAGATCTTTAAGGTCCAAAATATTTTTCCACATCAGACAAACAGAATAACTGATGTATTAACCCTCTTGTTGTCTGACTTGTCCATTGACTGACTGTCCGCCTACACCAGTCACGGTCTCATGCATTCACGCCTTAGTGCTAGCATGCGAACCCCAGCCTTAATCCATGGACACCAGGAACACACACACACACACACACACACACACACACACACACACACACCATTCACAAGCCATGGTGTAGTGTGTGTGTGTGTGTGGGGTTCTGCTGCTTGTGTTTCGTGTCTGGCGTGCACTATTCACTGGTCAGATGAAGGTAATGAAAGGAACTGAAAATAGTCACATACGGTTCGGAAACTCACTGTCATATCCATTTTCATGCCTGTAAATAATCTCTGAACGTAGTAAATGTGTTAAACTCATTTGTCATTAATTGTGCTTCGGATTCCAGCAGAGACGGTAATTTTCTTCTTGTGATTTTTTTTTTTTTTCCGATGATATCCTTAAGTCTCTCCACACCTCATCTGCTGAGGGAACTGTAGTGTTTGGGGTTTACAAATCTATGTTAAGTACGTAAGCAAGCAATTCAAGTGATTAATCTCATAGTGAATATAATTTCTACGACGAATACGAGTCTCAGTAAGGATTCATCTGTGTTACCAGCGGCTGGGGAAAGAAACTGCGACCGAGGGGACCGAGGTACAGTCTCTCTCTCTCTCTCTCTCTCTCTCTCTCTCTCTCTCTCTCTCTCTCTCTCTCTCTCTCTCTCTCTCTCTCAGTGCAGTGATCAATAAGGGGGGTGGTTCTCGTGTTACATTTTTTTTGTCTTGTATTCATTTTATTGTGTGTGTGTGTGTGTGTGTGTGTGTGTGTGTGTGTGTGTGTGTGTGTGTGTGTGGCGACAATAGCAGGATTCCAGTGTGGTGTGCGATTTCGTGTCCGACATTTCGTCTTAAAATACGGTTGTTGGAGTAATCATATGTTGTCATTCATGCCTTGCAAACACACACACACACACACACACACACACACACACACACACACACACACACACACACACACACACACACAAACACACAGACATACACACACACGTTAAATTTTAGATGTCTTTTAAAAGCAGTCTCGTGATTGATAAAATTGTGATGTGTACAAAGTTAAATAATCACAAAGAAAAATGAACAAGATCCAAGCAAACAAGATGTGAGTAAAGAGAATAGAGCCTTACTGAAACACGAAAAAAGTGGTCACAGTAAAAAGAAAAGAAAAAGAGTAGTAGCACGGCAGAACGAGAGAAAAAAAATATATTTATCTTTTTGACGGAATTGGAACAGGTGGAGGTAGAAAATTCGCAAGGCACAGCAATAGAATGTGGCAAAAATCGAGAGTGAAAGGAGGAAAGAGAAATTTCAAGAACAGGATTTTGAAAGTGTGTAGACAGAAATAGACGACATACTTCTGGGTTTTGGAGGCTAATGAGGCAGTGAGCGAGTGAAACAGACTTAGCAAGAACGTTGTAAGTGCACGTACATCAGACAGCTTCAAGAAGAGGCAGTATAGATGTATGAATGACGATGACTGATGGCAAGATGAGGGTGTTCAGGAGGCTAACGTGGCAGTGAAGTAGTGGAACAAACCTAATATAAGCGTGGTAAGTGAACGGACATAGGATAGTTTCAAGGGGAGATTAGGGTAATATTGAAATGACATAATTTTCTTCAGTTTCACGACTGATCGTCTCACTGCGTAGAACACGATTAAAAAAAAATATCATATTTTGCCCAGAAATAAACAGTTATTGTGTCAAAATTAGGAGGAGAAGGCTATTTCCATAATACCCGAGGGTTATATAAATGAAGGAATGACAGTGACAGATGGCAAGGCGTGAGTGGTCAGGAACTGCCTTGTGTAGGTCACCCGGCCTTTTGCAGCCTTACTATTCTGTTCTTGTGCTTTGAATTTATGAAGAAAGATGTGCAGATGTCTTGTGGTTGGTAGTATATGTAATTACAAAGACACGTAAAGCCACGAAGCATCTGTTACTGAAAATGTGTGTGAAAAATGCTGATAAGTAACGGTACATTTGTGGTCACATTATAAAGGGGTGACAGATTATGTTAAGTTGACGAGGCTCGAAAAGTTGATCACAGAAGCGAGAAAATAAGTGGGTGATTTTATTATTAATAGGCTTGAAAACTTGACTCACGAAGTGAGAAATTAAGTGATGGAGAATAAATCTCATTTGAAGCTTGAACGATGTTGTTACGACGGAAAAACATCTCAAGCAGAAGATGGCAAGAAGTATGAGCAAGGAGAGAATATTAGAATGAGTGAAGGCCAAACATTTAGGAAGAGAAAATTTAACAAGAGACCTTTGCAATAAGTATACCACGGAACCTGAAGCAAAACTGGCCATTAGATACACGGAAATGCTTTTACGTGACTCAAGCGAAGAGAGAATATTAGAATAGCTGAAAAATAAATATTTATACTGGAGAGAAAAAAAATAAACTAGAGGTCTTTATACAGTGAATATACAACATAATCTTAAGCAAAACTGGCCATAAGATTCCCGTTGATTGCTTTCACGTGACGTAAGCGAGGGGAAGAATATTAGAATAAGTGGAGATCAAACATTCATACTGGAAGGGAAAATTAAATTAGGGACCTTTACAATGGCTACACCACACAGCCTTTAGCAAAGCTGGCCACTGAATTCACGTTGATGCTTTCACCTGCCAAACCGAGGGCCGAGGACACAGAGCATTACAGAAAGGAGCTGAATTTCAGTAAATGGAGATCACTGTGTAATGAAAAGCCCACTTCCAGGGAATTAACTGAAACCAGAAAACTAGGAAGTGATGTAAATGCAAAATAAACTGCACATACATTTAGCAGAATTTATTTATTTTTTCTTCTTCGCCAGATAATTAGATTTTGTAGTTGACTATCAAAATCTTCAGTATGCTATATAAATGAATATGTCTTCAGTAGATAAACACTTTTCAGAGATTTATCGAATCTTTCTGTAGATTCCTACACTTTTATGTAGATCCAGTGAACTTCTCGGAGGAAATGTGAATGTAATCTACAAGCAAACCGCACTGTGTTCTGTAGCGTATGTGTGAATGTGTGAAGAAACAATCCTGTACTTAGTTAGGTTCTAGGACATAATAAGAAAAAAAAAGAGGATACAAGGTGATAAGTTTATACTGTATATGTAAATACATTTAATGTAATATAATGGAAACGTGTGTGTGTGTGTGTGTGTGTGTGTGTGTGTGTGTGTGTGTGTGTGTAAGCGAACATTCCTTAAGAAATACAATAAGGGCCACTGAAGATATGAAAAATAAGACATAATCAGAGAGAGAGAGAGAGAGAGAGAGAGAGAGAGAGAGAGAGAGAGAGAGAGAGAGAGAGAGAGAGAGAGAGATTCAGTTCCTGTGACAGAAACAAAAGACCTAATTCCAGAGCTGAAAGATATAAGAAAACCGGAATCGAGACAGTCTGAAAGGTTCTTTCGGTGAGAGATGGCGACAAGAACAAGAGATCATGAATATAAATGAGGAAGGAATACAGATGTTTAGGTAATGTATCCACCCAGACAGAAGTAATGGTATATGGAATAATTTATATGGCGTACGTGTGTTTTTTTTTTTTTTTCACCTTTACGTAAAAGCCAAGACAATATCCTTGAATAAATGACGTGACTTAATGAAAACGGATCTAGAGATCTAGAGGCAAGATAAATGCAAAGATACTCTTAGCATATCTTGTGGATACTGTACTTAACAGGATAGGTAACACACACACACACACACACACACACACTGCTTTATACTTACTTCTTTTATTCATCAATGAGAGCGACACTACCCTTTTTTTTTTTTCCTCCCTTTCTACTCATCAATGAGTCTGTTCAAGGGTATAAAAACTTGGAAAAAAAAATGCTCGCTGAGCATGCCGCTCCCAAAAAGTAAGTTATGTGAGCCGAAAAAAAAATAAAGTAAATAAATACACAAAGTAGGTCCTCAAAATTTATTGCTCTTCCTTCCTTGTGATCGCCACGTGCACTGCAAACCTGATTCATCATCGTTACTCTATTCAACTTTTATTCATTCATTTATTTGCATATATACTCTTCTCTTTTAATCGATTCTAAAGTATTTATGACTTTAGATCCTAAGGCTCTTGTGGCTTTAGATGATACTGGCATTAGTATAACCATTTAGGGTTTCCCCAAGGACTTATGAACGGTTGGTATTGTTTCTTAATCTAATATGAATCGTAAGACAAAATTATTGTATTCAAAGTGCTGAAAAAGGCACCATACATACGTACATGACTGGAGTGAAGGCCATTAGCAGCAAGTCACCATCACTACATGTGAGAGCAGAGTAAATATGACACCTTAACAACCTGACTCCTTCCGGTACACACACTGTTTTATTCATGAAGTGACTCAGCGTGGTTAGACATGGAGGAACACGAACGTTTGGCATGCTGTGAGGATGGCGCGCTGCCTAAACCGGGTCAACTGAATAAAGAAGTCCACCGTCACCAGAGTTACCGCCAACAGCCAATAGCACTTCATAGAACAAAACACTACCAAGCTCACTCAGAATGGTGTGCGGGGGCTTAAAGTAACGTGCCTCGGTACATTCACTAAACCTTCTGTAATTGTCTCATGTGGCATAACTGAGATGAACGCAAGCAAGAATGCCACCACGACTCAGAGATAAAGAAATGTCTATATTAGGTAACAAAAGCGTAACAGGACTTTCAGTGCCATAATTCTCTTTGAAATGCCTGTGTGTGTGTGTGTGTGTGTGTGTGTGTTGAGGGACGGGGCTGGGTCTATGTGCGTGTGTATATGCAGTGTGCGTGTCAGCGCTAGCACACTTACGTAGCTCTCAAAACAAGAAACATAAGATAATCAATTCGCTGTAGAGTCACGTGATGTCTGGTCTGAAGAAAGAATCGGTGAGCCTATTATTAGTGCATTGGAAAAAAAATTCAGGTATTAATTAAAGAAATACAGACTCTTTAATTAATCATAACCTTTGACTTTCTTCACATAACTTTATTGTATCCTAAACTTAACCGAATTTGAGCCGAGTCTGAAATCGTGCGGTCTTTTGAAAATTAACTTAAATTTGTGTAACTCATGAAGGCTGGTCAGGAATGATTCCAGTCTTCAAGTTTACTTAGGACCAGTAAATTAAAGTAGTGAAAAGAATGATTTTATGATTAATCAAAAATATTAATTAAAGAGTCCGTATCACCTCTGCCTTCGTTTAATGCTATTTATCGGTTTTTATTGAATAACTTTTTTTTATGTTTTCTTTTCCTTTTTTAAATCTCTCAGACTTCTTTTTCTTCTCTCCTGTCATATGTGCTTGTGTTAAAAGTTCATTTAACTGCCAACTTAGCTTTAATTTTCTAATATGTATATTCCTTTTTTTGTTAATGCAAAATATTACTTGTAAATATTTTTTTTTTTCTATAAGCGTTTCTCTTGCTTGCTCTTTCTTAACTGCTATCATGAAGTCAGAGTTCATTGGTTTGTCATTTTTATTAACACTTAGAGTCTTAAAGCATTGGAAAGTAACTTCGAACAAAAGAACATAAGAAATAAAGGAAGCTGCAAGAAGCCACCGGGCTTACACGTGGCACTCCCTGTATGAAATATACCTACCTATTTCCACCTATCATCCCCATCCATAAATCCGTCCAGTCTTCTCTTAAAGCTCCCTAATGTCTTAGCACTAACAATTTGATTACTGAGTACGTTCCATTCATCTACCACTCTATTTGAGAACTAATTTCTTCCTATCTCTTTCTTAAACCTAAATGTTTCAAGTTTGAACCCGGTATTTCTTGTTCTGTCCTGGTTGCTGATCCTAAGAATTTTGCTTACGACCCCCTTGTTATTATCCTTATACCACTTAAAGACTTCTATCAGGTCCCCTCTTAATCTAGGCCTCTCTAAAGGATGTAAATTTAACAGTTTCAATCTCGTCTCGTAAGGAATACTACTCATTCCTTGTATCCTTTTAGTCATTCCCCTTTGTACTGATTCTAATAGACCTATATCGTTCCTGTAATGTGGGGACCAGAACTGCACAGCGTAGTCTAGATGAGGTCTGACCAGCGCCAAGTATAACTTTGATATTACTTCGGACCTTCTAATTTTAACACTCCTAAAAATTAAATCTAATACCCTATTTGCCCTGTTTCAGGCCTCTATGCATTGCTTTCCTAGACGGAGTTCAGAGCAAACTATAACTTCTAAATATTTCTTGTACCTTGAACCAACCAGTTTCGTTGTTTATTGTGTACCTACTGTGTACTTTGTATTTGTTGATATTAAAATGCATTTGCCATCTGTCCGTCCATTCGTTCATCCTATCTAAATCTTCCTGCAAGGCGATGGCATCCGATTCTGATCTAATTAATCTACCTATCTTTGTGTCATCCGCAAATTTAGTAACATCACTGCTAATTTTACTATCCAATTTATTGATATATATTAAAAAACAACAATGGCCCTAATACTGATCCTTGTGACACCCCACTAATTACACGACCCTACTCGGATTTAGAGCCATTTATTACAACTCTCTGTCGCCTGTAGCTTAGCCATGATCCGACCTAACACCTTTCCATCTATCCCCTGTGCCCTAACTTTTCTCAGGAATCTCTGACGGGGTACCTCGTCAAACGCTTTACTAAAGTCCAGATATAAGGTGTCATAACTATCACCATTATCTGCTGCCTCGTACACTTTACTGTAAAAACTTAACAAGTTCGTCAGGCAAGACTTCCCCTTCGTAAAGCCATGCTGTGACTGATGATAATTATCAAGTTATGATTGTCTAAATGCTCCCTCATGTTCTTCGCTATTATTGACTCCATTATTTTACCTACAACAGAAGTTAAGCTGACAGGTCTATAATTAGACGTTAAAGTTTTACATCCTTTCTTAAAGATGGGTACTACATTAGCCTGCCTCCACATTACTGGTACCTCACATGACTCAAGTGATTTCCTAAAGACAGAAACTAACGGCTCACTAATAACCTCTTTGCATTCCTTAAGTACTCTGGGATATATTTCATCTGGTCCTGGTGTCTTGAACTTTTTTAGCCTATCTATCTCATGTTCCACTATCTCCTTAAGTTATGGTAATATCTGTCAGCTTCTCATTCTCATCTGCTCTAAACATCTGTTCACTATTCGGCATATCCTGCATGTTTGCCTGGGTGAAGATAGTTAAAAAATACTCATTCATTAATGGACCTATAGTTCCCTTATTCTTCGTGCTTATATTTCTGTTCTTTTCTGAATGATTTTTCCTTCGGCACCAACTTTCTCCTTTCTCTTCTGAAACCGACATACATTTCAAGGCCTTATTGTCACTGCGTAACCCGAGTTTTTTATGTCTTAAGTATATAATTACATTTTTTTCAGCAGTATTTAATTTTGTTTCGTATGATAATGTAAACACCACCAAGGCCACTCAAGAACGTAGTCATTACTATAATATTTCCTTCTCATAAATACACTTACAGTTCGCTGCTCATGTTTCAGCCCACTTATCTCAACTCTCTCCACAATTACATTTTTGCATCACCCGTGGCATTGCAGCCTGCTGTGAGCAATGCTTATCAAGTGCGTTCCTGCCCTGAAGCCTTAACATTCATTCATTCATTCATTCATCCGTTCATTCATTCGTTCCTTCGTTCGTTCGTACGTTCTTTCGTTCGTGCGTTCTCTCTCTCTCTCTCTCTCTCTCTCTCTCTCTCTGTCTCTACACACACACACACACACACACACACACACACACACCGCGTAGTGTAGTGGTTAGCACGCTCAGCTCACAACCAAGAAGGCCCGGGTTCGAATCCCGGGAGCGGCGAGGCAAATGGGCGAGCTTCTTAATGTGTAGCCCCTGTTCACCTAGCAGCAAGTAGGTATGGGATGTAACCCGAGGTGTTGTGACCTCGCTGTTCCGGTGTGTGGTGGTGTGGTGTGGTGTGTCAGTGGTTTCGGTCTTACCCAAAGATCGGTCACTATGAGCTCTGAGCTCATATATATATATATATATATATATATATATATATATATATATATATATATATATATATATATATAACACACATACGCACACACTCATACACAAGTTAACTCAGAGCCCTGGATTGGCATCATTAGTGTCATCATTAGTGTAGCGCCGCCACTCGCTACACGCCCTGCACACATCACGCCCTCCCACGCTCTCTTGTCCCTCCCACGTCCTCACATGTTGCTCCACGCAACGCTGCTCAACTCAGGAAATTGGTCAAGTGTTTGGAGAAAGGGAATTTTACAAAACTGGTGTATTTCTGAAAACAGAAATTTCGGAGAGAGAAAATACATTAATAGAACAGAACGATAACACAAAGGGAAGGGAAGATGAAAAAAATACCAGCAAGTAGATAGCAGGCAAATGTACAAGATGACCAATGTCCATCAAGGTGACAGAGAAAAACTGTCAGCACTCAGGAGAAAAGAAGAAAAAGTTGAGAAGAATTTCCGTCATTTCCACCTGACGTTATTAGGATGTGGAGGCGAAGGCCGCGGTGATGGTGAGGGGCGGGACGAGGACACCTTCACTGCTATACCGATGAGCTTTCTATTGTCGGGCAGAAATTTTGTCTGTCATAGAGATTCCTTTGCGAAAAATAAAATTTTATCTTTAGTTGTAAAAAGATTGCGTGGAATCCCAGTGTGAGTTGCGTGTCCGTGCTTGACAGACATATTGAGGCTGTGGGGGAGGCGTGGGAGGGGCGTATCAACAGCGTCAGGGTCGTGATGGAAAGCAGGAGGTGAAAACACGCCTGTTACATAAGACCACGACAGCATAAAGGCGTGTTCCCTGCACAGAAGATCTATACCTTAAATTGTGTGGCGTCCTCTTTCACCAGCACGTCAGACCGAGGTGCCTCACCCCGCACAGGAATGGCTGCACGGAGCAGAGCGACAGGGAAAATGAAAGTCCTAAGACGCGTCCTTTGTATCCACCAAAGAAAAGACGTGTCTTAGATGCTGTTATCTGAACTCCAGTTAAATCGAAGCTACGAAATAATGAAGGTTCTCCTAAAAAGAATGTTTCTCACACTAAAGCTGCTGAAATCAATAACATAACATTTGATAAGATAATAGTTGAGGGTGAATTATCTTATTTCTGTGGGGGAGGGCGAGAGGTAACACGAACACCGGCCTACCTGTTGGAGAGAGACCTGAGGGAAGGTCTGCGGTAGAACACCAGGAAGACTAAGGAGTTGGCGACAGTTCCGAAAACAAACACCAACACCAACACCGCCAGGAGCGCCGCCGTCACCAGTACGCTAACATCTGGAATGATAAAGAGAGGCATGGCATTAGTCGTGATTAGTGCGTGGCAGAAATGACAGAGAAGCACAACGTTCTTGGCTGCTGGGGACACCCCTACACGATAAATTCAGTTAGTATACATCTGCAAAGTTTGTTATAAGGAGATTTTTTTTTTTTTTTTTCGCGTAAAATTTTCATGGAGAAATCTTGGTGGATGGAGGTAACTTGAGTAAAATTTAGAAAGAAGTGTACGTTGTTTTGTCGTTGGCAAGGTGACCAGTTTTTGACCACGCTCACTCTCTTCTCTTCGCGAGTCGTCTGGCGGCAGCGTGTTCAGTCCTGCATGTAGATAACGCTGCCATGAGATAAGAGACACGAGAGGGACGAGTAGCAAGTGGAGCATTAAGATAACATTACTATCACATTGTTTGCAGAGTTCATCCGTACAGTAAAGAACACATGACACGCTAAGAGGAAGATTAGGTTACAAACACATGAAATTGCCTCTTTCTGTTCAGATGTACTTTATCGTCATAGAAACATAAGAAAATAAGGGAAGCTGGAAGAAGCTGTGAGGTCTACACGTTGCAGTCCCTATACAAAATATATCTGCCTATTTCCATCTACTGTCGTCATCCATAGATTTGTATAATCTTTTAAAGCTCTATAATAACTCGGCACTAACAATCTCTTTACTGTGTCTTTTCCATTCATCTACCACTCTATTTAAAAAAAAACGGTTTCTTTCTATTTTTTTTATCTAATTTTATTAAACTTAAACCAGTTATTTCTTGTGCTATCCTGAGAATATGCTTATGTTACTCTAGTTATATTCCTCATATCACTTAAAGACTTCTATCTTGATTAACCTAAATATTTAAAAGCTTCAATCTCCTTTCGTAAGAAATACTCCTTATCCCTTGTATCTTTTTAGTCACTCTTCTTTGTAGTGAGTCTTTAACAGATTTACACTCTTCTTGTGATAGAGGAACTAAAATGGCCCTTAATAATCCAAGTGAGGTTTGATCTCAAGTACCAAGTGATTATTAAGTGTAATGCTGACTTAACACTCCACAATTCCTTTGATGTGTGGCGTCCAGGAACGGAATATACTTGGCACATTCATCTTCTCTTTTGATCTTAACATCTTAGGAAACGAATGGTAGTTTGAAAAATTCAATACTTATGTAACAATTCTAGGATTTGTCATACACTTAGGCGTTATTTTTTATCACAATCATCATTACCCCCTTCCTCTAATCCTTCCTTTCTTGTTCTCATTTTTGTTCTTATTCTTTTCCTCCTCCTTCTCCTCTTCCTCTTCCTCCTTCTCTTCCTCCTCCTCCTCTATGTATTCTTACTTTTCATCATTATCAACATCTTTTAAGCCAAAAGACCTCTCCTAGCCTTCCTCTTGCCCGTCTTTTCCAGGCCACTCAAATAAAATTACCAACATATCTAAACCCTATTTTCTGTCTACCATGCCTTCATTTTGACATCCCTGACCTGTTATCACTCTAATTGTCCATTTATGATTTTTTTTAATATGTCCGTTTTTTCCCTAACTATTACATGCTAAACCCGTCAAAGAATATTACATCTCTTACTATCTTTTATCGCTACTTTTGCACTAACTGCTCTTCTGATCTTGCTAATTACGTGCCTCCCCCCTGCTTTCCGCGGCCTCTCTACACAAGGCTTTCTCTCACCCCTATTCTGTTCACCTCCTTTGATATAAAAGTTAACTAGTATTCTCAGTCTTTCATTCCTTTTACTGGTAAACTCTAGAACTCCTTGCCTGCTTCTGTTTCCTTCAACACACTTCTCAAATTTTGGATGATATTTTTTTGACTGAACTCCGTAGGGACTGGCACTTTCAATTGGCCTTTTTCCACTCTTTTTTTGTTGCCGGTGGCTAGTGCCCCTCTTACATAAAAAAAAAAAAGAAAAGAAGTTACGTTATACTGCCTTCCCAAGTGTTTCATAAATGTTTTACTGAACGCAGGCAGTGAGGTGATAGCCCTTCCCTGGCGCCTGGCTCTTCGTTAAGCCGTGCCGACGCTTTCATTCAACACTCACGGCCGCTGTTCCCCTTTGTAAGTGTAGTATATATAGACGCAGCACGAGGGTAACTCTCCGACGCCGCCACCAGCTATTACGCCTTTGCTCAGGCCGCAATGAAGCCCCATGATTATATATATGCCGGGTTTCTTAGAGGGGACTGAAAGGACTAATGTGGATGGAGGAGAGTGACATGCAGGCGGAAGAAATGGGCGGAAAGGTCGTAATTATTGTGGTGGCGGTGGTGGTGGTGGGCAGAGGAGCGATAACCTTGTGACGTAATCCCGTATTCTGAAACTCCTTGGCGTGTATTATATTTCAAAGGCCATGTATATGATTGTTCGTGCTTCTTTGGGTGCGGGATTGCTGTCGAAATATCACTAGAACAATAAAAACAACGTTGCACTAGGGTATGTCAAAATTATCGAGATACGGAAAGATTGTTGTCAAAATATCACGAATTAAAAAGAAAAAAAAAAAAAAAAGCTATTGAAAACTATTATTTCTTATTAGGATGTGTTAAAAGTAGAGTAAGATCTCGATACCTTAAGAAATACAGATACCATAGTTTGATACTGCAGCCAAATTTACCGCCAGACTCTACCAAGGTTGCTTCTCTAATGCAAAAGGTTAAAGCATATGCCCTGGAAGTATAGATAAAGCAGTCACTATAAACATTCACGCCGTGGAAGGCTCCGGAACAGAGCCGGAAAGAAAAAAGTCAATATTGCATTTCTTGGCAGCCTCGGCGAACGTTTTGCTAGATAAGATTCTGAAATTAAAACACGCCCAGTAAAGGAACGGTCTAATTTCGCATGCATTCCACAGTCAGCTTAGACAAGATTTATGAATCTCTCTCTCTCTCTCTCTCTCTCTCTCTCTCTCTCTCTCTCTCTCTCTCTCTCTCTCTCTCTCTCTCTCTCTCTCTCTCTTTGTGTGTTTCTAATAAAATTTGCAAGTGACAGTTGAGTGGTGACGTCAGTGGCATTTACCTAAGCAATGTTGGAACACAAACACACACACACACACACACACACACACACACACACACACACACACACACACACACACACACACACACACACACACACAATAACGACTGTATTCTGAAGTGATTCTTCATCTCATCTTGACAGTCCTTCACAGGCTATAGTGAAATTTAACGATGGTGTTCACGAGTGTTTTCATGATTGTACTGTTAGTTTAACAATGATTATGCGTCAATAGTTGGAAAATTACGTTGTTCCTACAGGTTTGACCGCTATCACATGTTGCTTCAATAAGTGTGACGGGAGTTCAAGGTAGTGGGCATTAGTCACCTTTGTCGCTCCTTCCTAAAGTGGCGTGCGTTATCATATTTCAAAATAGTTCCGGTGAAAGCTTGAAGCGCTTAGGAATGCGAGGGTATGGAGGACTTCTGTTATATCGCTTAAGAGAATATACTGTGGAATCAGGAGAGAGAAAGAGAGAGAGAAAAAAAAGAGGAGGAACTGAAGGAACTTTCATCTGAATGGAGAGGTTTCTTAATGACAAGCAAATGAATACAGTGTGAAGGTAAAGCGGTCAGCTTGGATAAGAACATAATTATGATCCTAAGAACATAGAAGCTGTAGGATGCCAGTAGGCCTACATGCGGCAGTCCCTGTATAAAACATTATATACTTATATCAACCTATCATACCTATCCATAAATTTACATTTTCTTTTTTTTTTTTCATGGCTCTTAACTAAATGTACTAAGAATCTGATTATTGAGTCTGCTCAATTCATCTGCCACTCACAGAACCTATTTGCTTTATCTAATGGTGACCGTGTCCATGTTAAGTTGGAGCCTCTATTGTTTCCTGTGTGGTTAAATAACCAAATGGACCCTAAAAGATTCGACTTTTACTTGAGAAAGAGAAGGAAGAGCCTTCACAATGCAATAGATAAGATCTTTACACGCTGGCAACCTTGGGAGAATTCAACACAAATCAATGCAGGTTGGTACAGTTGTGCTCGGAAGCCGAGTAACCTTTTGCACTTCTTTCCACTTTACTTCAGTGTCATGTCCTCTGATCTGTTGAAAACCAATCAACTTTCATATTTTGTAAGGAGACTTCTTTTATGTGAGAGGGACTCTGGCCAAGGACAACAATGACTGATAAAAAAAAAAAAAAAACTTACTAAAGATGCCATACCCTTAAGGAGACAATTGGAAGGCAGGTCCAAAATTACACATTACGTGGAAAAGTATCTTGAGAGCAAATCAGAGGACTTAAGTCTGAGGGAAAAGACAAAACACAAAAACAGTGAGTGCAGATGATTACTCGTCTTCTGACCATTATTATATTCTAGGGACTGGGATCTTCAGTGGCTCTTTTTTTTTTTTTCTATTTTTCCTCGGTCAGACCAGAGCTAGTCTTACATGAAAAGAATAAAAAAATAAATAAATAAAAATAGCCCTTCCGGGAGAGCAGGATGTGCCCAGAATAGACAGACACCCCACGAAGGGTTCGCGTCTGGATCCTGCAAAAGGTTACTGAGGAGGCAGGTGCTTGGCGGTGACTCTGGCACAGACTAGTGTAATGTGCCCCATAAATAGATCGAGCAGGACAAGGTCTAGAAATGATTGACGTAATTCATAAGGTCACACTTGCTGCTGCTTTCTTATGAGCAGATATGAAGAAAAAACACATTAAGAAAGTAGAAAATGTGCAGAAAACATTTAGATGGGTTTTCAGAAGTGTAATCATCCTCTCTTTCATCCCTCCTGTTAGGAAATTCAGGAATTCCACCTTTTTTTTTTTCTTCCTAAGATTTGATCTGTTTCAAAGAAGCAGTAATGAAGCTGAAATATTCGAAACTGAATTGGGCAACATTTTCTTTATTTTTCTCCTCTAGTTATATTTCTGGGAGTGCCATTATGGGAGACATTTTTATCTTGTGCCTTTGCTCGGACTTATTTAAACACAGAAAATAAAATAAGACAATAAGAAAATCCTAAGATGCCTGTATATAATCCTGCTACTCTGCATGGACAAAGGAAAAGAAAACGCATAACACAAACAGAGGAACTGATTACAAAACTATGGAAACAGGCACGCTACTATGCACACTCAACACAAAATAGGAATAAAAAATAAAAATAAGAAACACTAAGAGGTCTTTATCTTCCTACTCTAAATAAACAAAGGAACAGAAAACAAATGACAGTAACAAAGATATCAATCACAAAAACTGAACAAACAGACACATTACCAAGCACAACTAACAAGCAGCGGGTCGTGAAGTTACATTCCCGCTATAGATCTGCCTGTGCCTCGAGGTGAGAGCGCCTTAAAGATGGGTACCCCAAGCGACACGTCACGCCAGAAGGAATAAAAGTACAAAGGAGGAAGTCCCCAGTTTCCTCGCTCTATCCTTTTTAATTGCCTTTTACAATAGGTACAGAGGAAGAGCTGCCCACACTGTCCCTATCCTTTTGTAGTGGCAGGGAATATAGTGGATGTGCGGTGCCTTGTCTGGGCCGCTCCGTGTGGCGATCACAGGCTTGGTGTACATACAGATTCTTTTAAACAAGCCGCGGAGTGTGTGGCAAGGCCTTATTCCTTCCGTATAAAATGCAGGTGATATTTAATAGAATAGTATGACAGCATTTTAGGTGCGTGTGACTTGTTGAACTAACCTAACAACCTAATGTAAACCAAAGAAATTGTCCTCAAATCCTGACTATAACATACAACGGGTACTTCTCTCAAAACTTGTAGAATGCTATGACTGCATTTTAGCTGTGTGTGACGTCAAAAACTAACCTAACCTAACGTAACATAAACCGAATTAACTCATTTTCTTCAAATCCTAACTACAATGTGCAACGGGTACTTCTCAAATTATATGAAATGATATATGACTGCATAGTTGTGTGTGACATGAAGACTTAACTAACCTAACGTAATGACATAAGCCAAACAAACTGTCTTCAAATCCAAGCCAAAACATGCAACGGGTACTGCTCTCAGATTTTAGACAAAGCTACTGTACTTTCTCCAGCCTTCTCGAGCAGGAAATGTGACGGACAAGGCGCGGCGTGTAATTATGAAGAAAAAGAGACTGAAGAAACACCGACCTTGATATTATGTAGCGATCACACGTCCGCTTCAGTAAGGAGATCATGCATATTTGGTCAAAATGTAATGATGTGAATTAATGGTTCACTTAATGGTTTGGTTAATATAATGCTAGATTTGTATTTATTCGTTACACGTACTGTTAAAAATACATATAAAAAAAAATAAAACTGAGTTACTGATTCAAGGGATCAATTTGCAGGGAAAATTGTACATGAGGTAGAGAGAGAGAGAGAGAGAGAGAGAGAGAGAGAGAGAGAGAGAGAGAGAGAGAGAGAGAGAGAGAGAGAGAGAGAGAGAGTAAAGAATATACATAATCTCAAAGTTATGTATAAATAAGACAGCATTAGAGAACAAGACTTAACCAGCTAAATGTGCGAAAATAGTAGGCAAGAGCAGCTGGGCAGGAGAAAAGAGAAGCGTGCAGCGGTAGCAGGACATCTCAGTCCTGCTACCGCTGCAGGGCGGTCACGTGGAAGACAGACAGGCAGGGTGGGCAGGCGAGGAGGGACGAGGCGGGCCGGCGAGCGGGCGGTGGGTGGCCGGGATCAGCACCCTTCCTCTGGTCTTTCAGCACAACGGCACCGCCAAGTCTGCGAAAACGGAATCAATACCCGTGCGCGGATCCCCTCACTCCTTCCCTTCCCCATCCTGCTCCTCTCCACCCTCACCGCCTCGCCCTCACGCCCGCACCAACACAGTAATCGTGGATCGATATACAACGTACATCTCTCCTCACAATCCCCCACTTTGAACCAATCCTGTTTATTTACCAAGTCTCGCGCGTGTAAGCCAGGACGCATCCCTATTGTTTGCCCCCTTCGCGTTTCTTCGTGCGTCGCGTGTGATCTGTGTGCTATGCTGAGAAAGAGAGAGAGAGAGAGAGAGAGAGAGAGAGAGAGAGAGAGAGAGAGAGAGAGGTGTCGGTAAGGAAAAGTATGGCTCAAGATTGATCAAGTAAAACCCCTTGACTCACATCACACGGTCTCCTAATGGTGTGTTGCTTCAAGACCCCCAGGCAGCAAGCAAGATGAGAAACCTTAGAACCTTCTTTGTTTTCCGCCGGAGCATGCTTTCTTTTTCCCTCCTCACCTTGAATGAAGCGCATCTTTGTTGCCCCGTGCCTCTCATTAACGCCATTATCACTATTAAGTAACGCTCACGCCTCGAGGTATCAAGATTAACGAGAGAGAAAACGAGGAAGCCAAGAGTCGCCTCCACGTGCTGGTGAGGCTCTGGACAAGATTTACACGCCGGTGCACATCGATCAGGGAAATCCCCAGAGTAAGAGGAGGCGCGAGGCCACGGCACGACGGAAATTAGAAGGCGGTATCTGAGATGAAATCGCGAAAAGTAAATGGTTTGTAGGAACTTGCAGGGAGGAAGCGTGAATGTATGAGATGTAAGGGCGTGGCGCGGCCCTCTGTTACTTCACTACAGCGTGGGAAGGTAAACAAGAAATTGAAAGAAGAAAAACAATCACGTTTGCTCTTCTGTTTTCTTTTCAGGTCCAACACTTTTCTCCCGCGAGAGAAGAGGCGGCGACTTTATGCTGAGGAGTTGTTCAGTTATTCTGCTCCTGCCGCTGTTGCTTTTGCTGCCATTTCTGGTGATGTGGTGGTTGTACTCTTGCTGCTTCTTTTGCTACTGCCGCTGCTACATTATCATATTGCTGCTGCTGCTGCCGCTGCTGCTACTGCTAAAGATACTGCTGTGTTTTCATCGTTGCTGTAAATACTGTTGCTGCTGCTTCTGCTATTGGTACCACTGCTGTTGCTGCTGTTGGTGTTGCTTTTAATGTTAATGTTGCTCTTTCTTGTTATTGCCATTGTAGATGCTCTTGTTGATGCAGCTGTTACTGCAATCACCATTGTTACTACTTCTGCTGCTACTGGTGGTGATGCTGTTTGTTGTTGCTACTGCTGCTACTGTCTTGATGTTGTCTACGTCGTCGTTGTTGTTGTTGTTGTTGTTGTTGTTGTTGCTGTTGTTGCTGTTGCTGCTGTTGCCGCTGCTGCTGTTGCTGCTGCTGCTGCTGCTGCTGCTGCTGCTGCTGCTGCTGCTGCTGCTGCTGCTGCTGCTGTTCCTGTGACAATATTCGCTGCTGTTACTACAACGAATGTTTTTGTTGTTACTGCTATTGATGCTTATCCTGCTGCTCTTGCATCACCTAGTGTTATTCTTAGTGCTATTGTTGTCACACGTTATTGCTTATGTAGTACTGTTACTAACACTGCCAATGTTACTGTTGTTGATGCTCCATTTTCAGGTGTCACTTGTTATGTGTGGTGCGGCTGCTGCTACTTTACTGTAGTGTCTGCCGCCACCGCCTTAGAGCACTCTGGCTTCATGTTGCTGCTGTTGCTGCTACGAGAGTGGTAGTAGTAGTAGTAGTAGTAGTAGTAGTAGTAGTAGCAGTAGTGGTAGTAGTAGTAGTAGTAGTAGTAGTAGTAGTAGTAGTAGTAGTAGTAGTAGTAGTAGTAGTAGTAGTAGTAGTAGTAGTAGTAGTAGTAGTTGTTGTTGTTGTTGTTGTTGTTGTTGTTGTTGTTGTTGTTGTTGTTGTTGTTGTTGTTGTTGTTGTTGTTGTTGTTGTTGTTGTTGTTGTTGTTGTTGTTGTTGTTGTTGTTGTTGTTGTTGTTGTTGTTGCAGAGCAATGTATTTCTTTTTACTTAACGCAAATACACATGAGCAGCTTTCTGCCAGCTGGTGATTGACTGAGCCTTTAATTGCCTATAGGTTTTCACTGACGGGCGGTGTGAGGCAGCCTGGCAATACACACACACGAGGCCACTCTAGACCGGAATGGCCTTCACGATAGTATGTTTACCTCCCTTTTTTTTTTTTTCTTTTAACCTCTTGGATCTGTCACGAAATGCTTGACATCAGTCCACCAACAAACAATGGAGTGACAGGGGATTAAAAAAAGTCATAAATAAATCTCAAAACTGACAATCCGAAGCAGGACAACGCGAGCCGAGGTGGTTCTATATTACGTTATTTAATTATTTTACCTTTTTATATGGAATCCTTGAATTCTCGAAAAAAAATTAATATTGGTGTTCTGCATGCGAAGTGCTCTAAGATTTTCACTAAAGTGCAAAGGAAGAGAGAGAATGATTATTTGAGAGTCGGAAATGGCAGGCGGCCTAAGTAGATGCGCTATTGGGCCTTCGAGACGCTTATAGTGTGCCATAAAGAGGTTAATTATTTCCTCCCTTCCCTTCCGCAGTGTGTGTGTGTGTGTGTGTGTGTGTGTGTGTGTGTGTGTGTGTGTGTGTGTGTGTGTGTGTGTGTGTGTGTGTGTGTGTGTGTGTGTGTGTGTGTGTGTGTGTGTGTGTGTGTGTGTGTGTGTGTGTGTGTGTGTGTGTGTGTGTGTGTGTTAAATGCAATGGCCGTATTAATTACTTTCTCATACGCATAGTAGCCTTCAGTGTAGGAGTGAAGTGAGCGATGAAACTGACATTGCATTGACAACATGAACTAAAGGGGATGGATGATAAAATAAAATCGTGCAAGGCAGCCAACCACAATACAGTAAATCTCGTGGAAAACAAACTCAAGGAAAAATATAATAAATAAATAAATAAATAAACAAAAATATACAAGTAAAAAAAAAAAAATCTGGGACAAGTTACATTAGAAACCAGAAATATTTGAAAGTCTGGTCCCCTCCACCGATTGCAAAATTAATGATAAACATGCAGTAGAGAAACCTTGACCTTTATCGATAAGACGACCTTTCCCTCTTGATTACATACTGAATACCAGGAGAAGAGAGAGAGAGAGGGAGAAAGAAATTGCCAGCTGTGAGAGGAATGACAGAATGACAGATTTTGCTAATACTTTGCAAATAAATAAATAAATAAATAGATAAAAAATAGATAAATAAAACAAAGAAAGAAAATGCAGTTGCGAGTTGATAGATGAATGACAGTTTCAGGTAATCTTTTAGAGCACAACAAAAATAAATACATACATACACAAAACTTTACATCGTATTTTTTGTTTTTATTTATTTATTTATTTATTTATTTTATTTATTATTTACTTTTTTTTATTAATGTGGCAGGAAGCGTTCCATGACATGCTGACAGTCTCGCCACGCACGTACGAGTATCACTGTTCCCTGTCATCCATTACTGAGTGCATTTGAGGGATTTATTCTGTTATATGTGCAGCAATCTTTTGTTTCAGAAGTGTCTGCCATTCTCGGTATTATCACTCAATGTTATGATGATGATGATGACGATGATGACGATAATGATGTCGATAATGACGATAATGATGATGATGTTGATATTTCCAAGCGCTACTTCAGTTTCAAGTGTAAGATTAACAGATGACATGCGTACGTGTGACACCAAACAACACGATGTGCACGAAATGACAACACGCCCTGGTTTAGACGTGGTGTGTGATCATGTCCTCACATCCCACACAGCTGCCGTGCACGTATACATGACATGCATACATACGACATAAGGCCGGTATTCTTAAACACTCTGCTTTCTCATAAGGACTATTTCCAATCGCTGCAGAGAAAATGTAATAAAGTGTTGGTAAATGTAGTGCTCTGGATGGGTTAATTCATGTTTTGTTTTGTTTTTTTATATCTGGCGTGTTGATACGATGTTATTTTGTAATGGTAAGGTACTAATCTTAAACGCTTTGGACTCTCTCATAATAACTATTTTCAAACGCTACTGAGATGATTAGTAAAGTTCTCATAAAGTTTTCTCCTGTTGATGATAAGCTGTCCTTTTTAATCATCACTAGAACACACTTATTAAAAATAATGGTCCTTTTTGTATCAGGCATCTTTGCACAGGTTTATATCTTTACCCTTTATACTTGATTCTATTAGTTCTAAAGGGAAACATCTCTTAATCATCAGTGGAACCTTGAAAACATCATTCAAAACACCAGTAATGTCCACCATTCCAGCCTGCTGAGTATAGTCAAGGTACACGTAGAACAGCTTTTTGTTCTGACATGATGAACGCATGTCCTTCATTAGCGTGATGAATGGCGATTGATTACAAGAGCGCTCCTCCTACCTGATTCCTGTCAATATTAACACTACAGCAACAGTATTCAACTTTTAGAATCTTTCCATCGCATTCTTAAACGTTTCTGAGTCTTCCTATTTTTTAACAGGCTGCAGTGGAAGTTATTGGTGTTTTCAAGAATGTTTTCATGATTCTCGTGATGATTGAAGAAAGATAATTTACCGTCAGTAGGAGACAACATCATGAGGGCCCTACTGATCATCTCTGTAGCCCTTGAAATTAGTTCTCATGAGACAGCTGAGACATCCCAAAGCGTTTAAGGTTAAGGGCCTTATTACTTCAAGACAATAGTGTATCTAAACTTCATATATATGCAAAAATACACAAATTAATCTCAGATATGCAAAATATATGAATGAACCCTTAGAGCACTACAATGAACAACACTTTACTACTGTTATTGTTATTATTATTATTATTATTATTATTATTATTATTATTATTATTATTATTATTATTTCGATGCTTCCGTTAGAAATCACCACAGCAGATCAACCTTCTCCAGCTCGCTTGGTCTTCTTCGCTTCCCTCAGTCTCACCCATTACAAACACATCTTCTTTCACTGCATCCATAAAACCTTCTCTTACGTAACTCTTCCCTCTTGTCTCCTGCCGCGTAGATCCATTCCCAGCATCCTCCTCCCAACGTAATTTGCCATAAAGAACCAAAATGTCAACTTTACTACGTGTAACGTGTTGCTTTATAAACGTCCTTTACAAAATGTCTTCTCGGTGACCTCATGTCGCTTGTACCCGCTCCCCGCGTACCCGCAGTAGTAGCAGAGCGTTAATGGGCGTCCCTTGTTCTAAGTGGCGTAGGCAAATGGCGGCTCCATAATGTATGAGTCACTAACTGCAGCATGAGCAGGGGAAGCCGCAGCGAGGCTCAGCGTTGGGGTGCTGGTCCAAGCCGGAACCTTGCGGCGGGAGAAGTACATGAATTTTTTCTTACCGCCCGTTGGCCTTCTCACGGCTTATATACGCGTCGCCTTTACTATTGGCCGGTGTCTCTCTCTGTCTCTGTGTGTCCACCTCTTTGTTTTTCTGTCTTTCCGTCTGTCTCTCTCTTTGTCTTTGTCTGTCTGCCTCTTTGTCTGTGTGTCTGTGTTTCTGTCCGTCTCTCTCTCTCTCTCTCTCTCTCTCTCTCTCTCTCTCTCTCTCTCTCTCTCTCTCTCTCTCTCTCTCTCTCTCTCTCTCTCTCTCTCTCTCTCTCTCGTCTAAACAATAACAAAACATTTTCTCGTGTTAATAAGCAACATAAGAAAACTCGGTAAGGACACGAGCTCATACTGTACACACAACGCGTAGGCCTGACGTCTTCTTGCACTTTCTCTTATTCTCTTGTGTTTTTGTGTTCTTAACCCGTCGAGCCTCTGTCACGTGGAGGTACTGCAAGGGCACGTGAGGAGGATGTAAGGTGAGCGTCTGGGAAAGAATAGTAGGGCGGAGAGAAGAGCAGAAAGAACACCTGGGAGATTCATTTTGATTGATTTTGGCGCCACACACCCGAGAGATTGCAAATTGTGGTGAATCCTTAGAGCTGTTGAAGACGTACCGTTTTCTTTGTGTTCTTATATCTCATTCCGTTCTTTTATTATTTTCTCTTCACGCTCTTTTATCTTCTTATCTTTAGTCTCTTGTTATTTTCTCTTAACGCAGGAGAAAGAGAGAAAGACTAAAGAAAAGGTGCAGTGAAGAAAGGCATGAGGGTGATTGTGTAAGGTAATAAGACGCAGTAGAAAGACCAAAGAAAAGGTTTATAGATGCAATGAAGGGTGACTGTTTAACGCAAGACGCACAATAGAGGAAGACCAAAGAGAAAATATTATAGAAGCTGTGAAAGAAGACATACAAATAAGTGTAACGTAAGAAGACACAGAAGAAAGAGAGGAGGACCGAAGATAATAAGGAAGGCATAGAGGTGATTAATATAACTTACGAAAACAGAGAGAAGGACCAAAGAAAAGTCTACACATGCAGTGAAGAAGGCGATTCGGGTCATGAGTGTAACGTAAGAAGACGCAGAAGAAAGAGAAGAGAACCAAAGATAATGTTTATGGATGCAGTGAATGAGGCCATAGAGATGATTAGCGTAAGGTTAGAAGACGCAGAAGAAAGGGAGGAGGACCAAAGAGAAGGTTTATAGACACAGGGACGGAAGGTAAGATAAGAAGACCGGGGAAAGTGGAGAAAATTGATCCACTGCTGATATCCCTAATCGAAGCTGTTGAAGGATGATTGTTCTGAGGCAAGTGTCCCTAATTCACCCCATAATGGTTTTCCTTCATACCATCCCGCTACACAACACAACATAATTACAAGGGAAACATATGGCCCAGTTTTGGTGTTATAACGCTCCCTCACACCATCCTGTCGCAAAACACAACATACTTGCTAGTTAAACATCTGGCCCATTCTTTGTGTTATGTGCTGGCCAAGGGTAACAAAATTAACAAAAAAAGGCGCTTCATTGCTGCTAAGAAAAATAAACAGAGAATGTATCCTATAAAGCTAGCCAGTGCATCCCTATAAGTGTCTTGATTGTCCTCTCCTTAAGTCTACTCCGTATGAGAAACAGTCCGCTTAATTACTATGCCCCCCGCTCCCCCCCTTTCCCTTCCCCCACACACCCCCACCCAAAAAAAAAAAAAAAAAAAAAATCTGCAGCGAAAAATGGACCCAGTCGTGTTATCCAATTAAGTTCTGGAGATGTTTTGATACGAGTTCGTCTCTTAAAATTCGTCCCCTATGGCCATGACTCTTCCCCTTCACTCATCATTTCTTTTTAGCCAGATTCCGCTCTTTTGTTGTTCCATCCTTGTTCTCTTCTCTTCCCCCAGTGCACTATTTATTTTACTATGGTGGGCCTCGAGGTACAAGGATCGCTTCTGTTGATTACACTTAGGTAAACTCCACTTACGAAGGCCTAGGAAATTTTTCACCTTAACTAATTCCTCCCCATGATGATAGAGAATGGTTAGGGATTGATTTATGTTTGTTTTATTATTGTTACTGTTATTATTGCCATTATTATTTCTTATTTTATTTATCTTATTATTAGTCTTATTTTATTTTATTTTACTTTATTTTATTATATTTGTTTATTTGTTTATTTATTTATTTATTTATTTCTTGGTGAGATGGGAGAAAATTTCATGGGTCCAGTGCTCGCATGGAAATATTTACGAGAGAGGAGACGCACAGACTTCAAAAGCGACTAATCATATCGCCAGCAGGAGGAAGATTTATTGGAACACAAAAAAAATAAAAAATAAATAAATAAATAAATAAATAAATAAATAATGGAAGCTGTAAGGAGCGCAGTAGGTCTACAGGTGGCAGTCCCTACTATATCAAAACATACCTCCACTATATTTATAAAAAAAAAAAAAAAACATCCACAAATCATCCATATTCATTAATTTACCTCATCTTTTAAAGGCTCGCTATTGGCTCGGTACTAACAACCTATCTACCTACGTACTTACCGAGTGTATTCCAGCGAGTAATCTACAACCTCCTGTCTCGCATCGTCGTATTGTATCTTTCAAATTTTCCTTTCGCTCCGATCACGTGGGGGTGCGGGGGTGGAGGTGGGGGGAGGTGGGGGGGAAATATGCAGTCTTTCCATCCTCTTCCACCTTCACACTCCCCGCACATCCTGATTTAATTCTCCGTCTCTCAGAATATTTTACAATCTTCCCTCAGAAAATTATTATTCTTCTTTTAATATTTTCGAGATTAGTGTTTTTTTTTTCTTTTTTTCTTTCAGTGAATGTATTTAGAGTGAAGTTTATTATGGTGGTGGTATTAGGTGATAGGTGGTGATGGAGGAGGAGGAGGAGGAGGAGGAGGAGGAGGAGGAGGAGGAGAAGAAGACGAAGAAGAAGAAGAAGAAGAAGAAGAAGAAGAAGGAAAAAGGAGAAGAAAAGGACAAAGGACAAAGGCGAAGGAGAGAAGAAAAATAATAATAATAATAATAATAAGAAGAAGAAGAAGAAGAAGAAGAAGAAGAAGAAGAAGAAGAAGAAGAAGAAGAAGAAGAAGAAGAAGAAGAAGAAGAAGAAGAAGAAGAAGAAGAAGAAGAAGAAGAAGAAGAAGAAGAAGAAGAAGAAGAAGAAGAAGAAGAAGAAGAAGAAGAAGAAGAAGAAGAAGAAGAAGAAGAAGAAGAAGAAGAAGAAGAAGAAGAAGAAGAAGAAGAAGAAGAAGAAGAAGAAGAAGAAGAAGAAGAAGAAGAAGAAGAAGAAGAAGAAGAAGAAGAAGAAGAAGAAGAAGAAGAAGAAGAAGAAGAAGAAGAAGAAGAAGAAGAAGAAGAAGAAGAAGAAGAAGAAGAAGAAGAAGAAGAAGAAGAAGAAGAAGAAGAAGAAGAAGAAGAAGAAGAAGAAGAAGAAGAAGAAGAAGAAGAAGAAGAAGAAGAAGAAGAAGAAGAAGAAGAAGAAGAAGAACAACAACAACAACAACAACAACAACAACAACAACAACAACAACAACAACTACAACAACAACAACTACAACAACAAACAGCAGTAAACCTATTGGCTTTCACGAGGGTGCTTGTCAAAGGCTCCACTGTCTTATCTATCGTAAAATTTGCAAGATTGTAAAGGCGAATGCTCCTCTCCACTCAGCAAAAATTGAGGCGAGAGAAGTGTAAGAAAGGACGGAGAAAGAAGGAGGAGGAGGAGGAGGAGGAGGAGGAGGAGGAGGAGAGAAGGAAGAATGGGGGAGAGAAATGGAACAGTCTGTAATAGCAAACCTAGGTAAATTTACTCTACTCAAACTAAACTATAAGGATTTAAAGGCTTCTCAATCACCCAAGTCACTCCTTATCCTGAAGGTGGTGTTCTCGGGAATTACACTAGGCACGCACCACACTACCTTACTAACCATAATGAGAACCCACAACAGTCAAGGGTATAATAATTACCAAGATTCGAACCCATGGCTGTGTGTTGATTATCCGAGAACTTATACCAAACTTACACCAGACTGTTTAACCACAACAAGAACCCATAGGTGTGTTAAGACTGAGCAGGATTCGAACGTGTGTGTATATGTGTTATTCAAGGGCTTTACCACGGCGTTTGCTGGCTGTGGATTGGGTGATTGGATTAGTATCGTGGTTCGGTAGTGGATGAGCAAAACAGGTATAATTTCATCATTCTCATCCTCCTCCTCCTCCTCCTCCTCCTCCTCCTCCAGCTGACACGAAAACCACATCGGCGCAATCAATACCTCGATAATTACTCTCACGTTCGCGATAATCCCTCACTATTATCTCTCCTTCTTTCTCGCTTTTCATTCTTTCTTTTTTTCAGCTAATTCTGGGCGGATGAGAACTAAAGCAGGTTTTCTGCTCCTCCTCCTCCTCCTCCTCCTCCTCCTTCTCCTCCTTTTCTTTCTCCTTCTCTTCCTCCTGTTCCCTCTCTTTCATCTCTCCTTCCTCCTCCTCCGTCTGTTTGTACCTTTCCCTCCTCCTCTTCTTCCTTTTCCTCCTCTCATTTTTCCCCCTCTATCTCTTCCACCAACACTTAAAAGTCGAGATACGAAGCTGAAACGTTTAAAAAGAAACCATCCACTCTCTCTGCAGGCGTCCCCAGTGCTTGGTAATGAGCAACCTTTAGTGGGGCGAAGCAGTCAGAGGAGGATCAGTCACTGAATGCCCGCCACGGTCGCTTGATAAGGAACACCTCTCGCCGAACCGCCTATTCTTCGCTTCTATCTCGATCCCTCTGTCCGGAACATTCGATACACAACAATGAGCCGCCAATTCGTCTCTGTTTGTCACCTTCCCTTCTTCTTCCTCTTCTTTCTCTTCCTTGTCTTTCTCTTTGTTCTCGTTCCCTTCGTCTATCTTGTCCTTCACTATCTCCTACTATTCTTTGTTCCTTCTCCTCGTCCACTTCCTCCTCCTCCTCCTCCTCCTCCTCTTCTTCTTCGTCCTTCCCTTCGTCCTCCTCGTCCTCCTCCTCCTCCTCCTCCTCTTGTTCTCGTTGTTTGTTGTTGTTGTTGTTGTTGTTGTTGTTGTTGTTGTTGCTGTTGTTATTGTTGTTGCTTTATTCATGCACTTATAGAGAACATCAAGAAAGCTCCAAGAAGCCATTAGGAGATCTACAGGTGGTAGTACTTACAAGCATTATGCATACCTATATTAACCTATTATCCCTATCATCTTGTTCTTGTATTTTTTTCTTGTTTTTTTTCTTGTTCTCTCTCTCTCTCTCTCTCTCTCTCTCTCTCTCTCTCTCTCTCTCTCTCTCTCTCTCTCTCTCTCTCTCTCTCTCTCTCTCTCTCTCTGCTTTATCTTCCATGTGGGGCAGTTTATTCATTTTTTCTCCCCTTCTGTTTACCAACTCACCGGGCGTTTTGTTGGGCCATCCATCACCCTTCCCACTCTTTAGGTATCATACATTAATAATTTCAATGCCACTCTAAGTAACTCGACTCGTGAGAGAAGCAGAAGGCATACGTAGTAACTGAAGCACCACTTTTTTGTCTATCATTAAGGCACAGTTGGACATTTCCTCATATCTTTATCTTCCTATTATCACGAGAGAAAATTATTAAACTATTTATGACATGTTCAGTTCTTTTTATCCACATTATATCCTCGTTTAAACCTTTTTTTTTTTTTTTGCGCCGAAAATAACTGTTTGCAAATAGTAAGTTTTTTTTTTTTTTTTTTGGGGGGGGGGAGGCGGGCAATGAGTTCGGTTTAGGTTTATCACTTTTCGAAGCGCTGGCCCTGCTGTTGGAGGAATGATTTGTTAGAGGAGACCTGTCAGTATAGTATATTCACTTTCATGTAACAGTTTTTCATTCTTTTTTTCCTCACTCGGCTTTTCTCACTCTATTGTATCATTTCCATTGTTTGCATTTGACCTTTCATTCTTGGTAACACCGCGACATTTCCTAAACATTATGCAACAACTGAAGTGGAAAGGTTGATGAGCGTCCAGATATAGCTCCACAAACAAGATGGAGCAACGATATCTATACCCTTCCATATAGCAGTGCAAATTCTGTGTATCAAAACCATCAGAGGAGTTCTCAAGCAGAAATTATCATATCATCTTCCTTGTGCGTCCTCCTCTACCAGTTCATTCTCTCTCTCTCTCTCTCTCTCTCTCTCTCTCTCTCTCTCTCTCTCTCTCTCTCTCTCTCTCTCTCTCTCTCTCTCTCTCTCCTCTCTCTCCCCCCCTTCATCTGTATCATCCCTTTCCCTTCACTCTCACTTTCCTTAATTGTCACCATACCCTCTCGTTCACTTCTTCCCCTTCATTTAGTATCATTAACATACTCTCTTGCTGCTACTGCACTCCCTTCCCCTCATCTTTCCTCTTCGATCTTTCCCCTTCGATTGTGCATTATTTTTTTTTCTCTCTCTCTCTAATTTTTTTGTTCTGTATTTCTTATGATCTTCCAGCATAAGTTAGGAAATATTACTGTTGCGAGACAAATAAGTCCATTCAACGTATTATTCACTAAAATAATGCATTTAATATTTCCTTAACATCAAGCATGAGCCGTGTGCTTTATTTCTCTCTAGTGTGAGTGGCATCGCCAGTCACACTAATCAAAAGCTTGTTTGTTAACTGTTGATATAAATGAGCTGACGAGTCCATGTTAACACTTTTATTGCCGTGGTGGTCCTCTATTAAAATTCAAAGCATTGTTAAAAAAAAAAGAAAGTGGATCATATGGACACACACACACACACACACGAGAGAGAGAGAGAGAGAGAGAGAGAGAGAGAGAGAGAGAGAGAGAGAGAGAGAGAGAGAGAGAGAGAGAGAGAGAATAGGAGATTAATTCCGTGTTTTCTCGCTTACAGAATTTAGAAGAGTACAGTACAGAAAAAAATATAGACAATCAGAGATGATTATGAGGAAAAAATGTCTGGCAGTGAAAAATATTAACAGGTTACTTCCGTGTCTACAACATCAATGAAATTCGGTGCTTTTGTATGAAAGAATCTATAATTACGTTTCAGATTTATTTCACCACGCAGCACAACTTCCGGGTAGCAATTTCAGAGAGGTGCTGGGACTCGGGAGACCAATGGGAGGTTTGTTTATTCTGGGACGATGGGAGTCCTCTAAAGCCTTTGTTCTTTCATCAAGAGTACTTTCAAATACCACACAGTTAATTACTTGCGTTCCCGTGGGTGCTTCTTTCACAATGATGGTGTAGAATCTTTGTCAAACAGATAGGAGTCCTCTCAAGCCTTTGGCCTTTCGTCACGACTATCCAGTACAACAGAGACGTGTGTTCCCATGTGTCCTTTTTTCCACATTGATGGTGTAGAAATTTAGTTAAGCTATCACTATAACTGTAAAAATACCCATAGAAATCTTAATAGCTTTTGCTACAGCTTGGCCTTTATTGAACTATCGCTAGAACCATAAAATCACTCTTGAAATTCACAATAATGTTTACTACAGCTTGGTAAAAGTATTAAGAAGACCAGGAACCAATTAAAAGAGTCTGAGGAAAACCAGTTGAGGGAAAAAATCGAGAGAATATATATATATATATATATATATATATATATATATATATATATATATATATATATATATATATATATATATATATATATATATATATATATATATATATATATATATATATATATATATATATATATATATATATATATATATATATATATATATATATATATATGAAGGGATGGAATTGCGGTAGAAGTGTAAAGGATGGGAGTCACAGAGGATGATGCAAGAGACAGAAACACCTGCAGGAGACTCGTACGTGGCGCTAACCCCTCACTTTTGGGAAAGGCGAAAGGAGAAGGTAAATGTAGTCGAGATCAGACGACAAAATTTTTGAAAATATGGACCTTGCAGACATCACTTGCCTTCACCAACAAAGGAAAGAGGCTAGCGAGATCTGAGGCAGATGGTGAAAGAGATACACGATATCTCACAAATATTTTAGTTTGAGCATTGTGTCTTCAAGGAAAACTCACAATCGAAAGAATCGAAGTTGGAAACGAAGAAAATTCTGGAGATATTTTTTTCGGTCTTGACACAAATCAGTAATATTTCAACGTTTCATTAGTAATAATTAACAAATTTTGTATTTAATACGAGCGAGCGAGAGAGAGAGAGAGAGAGAGAGAGAGAGAGAGAGAGAGAGAGAGAGAGAGAGAGAGAGAGAGAGAGAGAGAGAGATTCGCTGATCAACATAATATACATGGGAAACACAAGATATTTTCAGTGAGTCATAAGATGAGTTACATGGATGAGATAAAAGCGTTCATCTCGCAGACAAGTCATTTATTTTGCAGGGGAATATTATTTAGATTATGCTTTCGGAGGCGTAGGATTTTAAGGTGGGAAAGGATGTGCTGAGTGCGTCAACCAGGAAATTTGAATGATGGTCACACTGTAAAATAATTTCCAGACGTTTGTTGAAACTCAGACAAATAAACAGGGTTTATGATATTACATGTTTCTCTGAAACGAAATTTCAAATAAATCTAACTTTTGGAGACTTTATTGCCTAAGTTAATAAATAGAAAAGTGTGTGTGTGTGTGTGTGTGTGTGTGTGTGTGTGTGTGTGTGTGTGTGTTGTTCATTTCTTTATGATTGCTTCCCACCATAAAAATAAAAAAAAAACACTTCTATGCGCATGTACAGGACACACATATGGGCAGTATGCACACAGTATGCACAGAGTTAATACGAGAGTATTTAGAGAGACCGATAGTGGCACACATCACGACAGATTGACAGAGACCGAATCACACAGACAGGAGAGACAATCAACAATAATTAGGTTAACTATAATCTCTATCGTCCATACTGAAAATACAGTTAGATCAGTAACTACGTAACTGACACAATTTGTTAGTCAATATCAATGTAAAACTCGTTCGTATGCCATTCATTCTTGTTATTGTGTTTTGTGGATCATCAAAGAAATCAACGAGATTCGTGATGAACTCTCCGGGAAGTGCTTGCCATGTACGAGTATACGTTGTGTACGTATTGTGCTATGTTGCAGTGGTTCCCAAACTGTCTTATGTGATGCCCTCTTTTTGCTTCTAACAAACCTGCACACTTTCTTCCCCCATACTTTATTGTGCCGGCGAGTTGGAGAGTTGTGACTCCGACTCGCGCAGCGTTAGTGTGGTTCATATCGGTGGCACGTACAAAACACGCAAACAGCTGAAATAATAGAAAATAGATTTGGGCGACTGGCAGATTTATAGTTTGCACTGTGTGATGACAGATGCTTGTTAGCTGAGACCATATGAAAAAAAAAAAAAAAAGGAAAACTGCGAGAAGCCATCAGGGCTACACTTGGCAGTCTAGTATAAAACACATCTACCTATTTCCACCTATCATTTCCGTCCACTGTTCTTGCAGTAATTTCACCATATACTTTTTAAACAGTGATTATTTGGGAGATGTCTTTGCACCCCTCTGTGTCTTTTTCACGCCCCTTTCTTGAAAAATATTGCTGTTTGTATGCATGCTTGACATAGCCTGACATAGCCTAATAAGTATTAAAAACACATTTCAAGTTTGCAGAATCTCAGAAATCACTGTAATCACAATAATTTTATATAATTTACCTTTCTTACGCCTTTGATGTGTCAGTGAAAATAAATGGATGAAGAAAAAGCATATACGTTTTATTCAGACTACCACGTGTATACCTTCTGGCTCCTTACGAATTCCCTTTTGTTATTATATTTTTATGTTATGGGGAATAAGAGAAAAAAACAAAAACAAAATTTAGAGTTTAAAATGAATTAATGCTTCGTCAACTTCCTCCTTCATTTATGCAAATATTCAAGGTTTGGAGGCAGGAGTTTCCAGCGCCCTTTCTCCTCCCCACCTGTGTGCTGCAATTTGTGAGTCACGAGACAAACGCTGTGATTTATTTACGTCCTTTTCTCGCCAGTGAGGATGGTGATGGTGATAGTGATGGTGATGATGGTGATGGTGATGGGAATGATGATGACAGAAAATGAAGGAAACAGAAAATTACATAAACGAGTATAATGTTGAAATCAATCAAGTTATCATTTTGCTGATCTCGGTGGCTGAAATGATGATGGTAATTACAATAATAGATATAATATCAGTGATAATAAAAATAATTATAATAATAAAATAATAATCTCTCTCTCTCTCTCTCTCTCTCTCTCTCTCTCTCTCTCTCTCTCTCTCTCTCTCTCTCTCTCTCTCTCTCTCTCTCTCTCTCTCTCCTCACCACTAAAACACACATTTCACAAACTAGATCCTGACAACTGACACTTCATCCATTGAATGTCACTCTCCTTCTATCACGACCCATCACCACCGCCACCCATCACTAATAACCATCCCATTACTCCCATCACTATCTGTAACCATTAGCACACTTACACCTATCACCATGACTTCATTCACGTCACCACTTCCTTCTGTCAGTTTTCTATTTCATCTATATCCTTTATTCGTATCATAGTACATTATTAATTATTATCCATTATTATCAGCTCCCATTAACATCATTACTACAATCTTTATTACCAACTATCATTATCTTTATTATCACCCTGCATCACTAGGAGTCATATCATCACAACCTCACCGTCATTACTATTATCATCATCGTTACCAACTATCACCATTTTCACTATTATTTTTCATCACTAACAATCACATCATCACGCTGTCATCCTCATCACTTCCCATCATTTTTTTTTATCCATCCTCATTCAGTACACCAGCATCGCTATCACCACCCAACACTCCCAGACAATTATTCCTCGTTACTGTTTCTCACCTGTATCATCGTCATTTCAACATCACTCTTTACCTGTATCATCTCCATCTTCTTCCATTATCACCATCTCCATTGCCACTCATACTAATGTAATAATGAAAATGATAGTGATGGTGATGATACTGATGACTATGACGACGGCAACAACAACAACAACAACGACGACGACAACAATAAGGATAATAATAATAATAATAATAATAATAATAATAATAATAATAATAATAATAATAATAATAATAATGATAATTTTTCATTTGGTCCACGCCGGGTGACATCAAAGGACACAGAAGAACAAAGGAATGCAATTAAATGTTAAATGAAAGTAATAACCGCCTAAACATCAATGGGTTTCCTGACACCAGATTGCGCCGCCTCCCTATCCTCACATTTCCTCCAGTCACCTCTTCCCGTGACGCCACGCCTCATGCCTGTACCCTGATTCGATTTCTTTCTCGTTTTTTATGTTTTCTGCAGATTTTAATTGAGCATGATATGTGTGTGTGTGTGTGTGTGTGTGTGTTTAGGCAGAAAGGTAGATGAACAGACATGTAGATAGACAGATAAATAGATAGATAGATAGATAGATAGATAGGTAAGTAGATTGTAGATAGGTAGATAATTATGAAAGTAGTTAATGCTCTCATTCACTTGTGCTTATATATATATATATATATATATATATATATATATATATATATATATATATATATATATATATATATATATATATATATATATATATATATATATATATATATATATATATATATATATATATATATATATATATATATATATATATATATATATATATATATATATATATATATCAGAAGAGAGGTTGAGGAAAATGCCTAAAAATGACTGTCATCTTAAGGCATTTCCCTCAACCTCTCCTCTGCTAAGAACTTCAGTATTTATCTTGATTACTCGTTATTTTTGTCTTTGAACACTTCACCTCCCCTTCTCAGCAAACTGCGTCATTTTTCACATATCTTTTCCACCGTATCGCTTTTCAGTCTGTCTATGCATTTCTCTCTAATAATTCATAGGGCAACCAGACTGCCTTTGCGTCTCTGTTTCTATACAGCTTTGGCGTGAAAAAAAAAAAAAAAAAAGTGATGTGTACTACGAGCCACATTTTGTAACATTTCTAGAGTCTTTTTTTTTTTATCTGTTTCCGTTAGAATCGCCCCCACACATCAACATCTGTCTCTAGTCTACCCTGTTTCCTGTGCCCTCTGTTACGTTCATCACCAGCATGTCCTCCTGTAATGCATCCATAAACGTTCTCTTTGTTCTTCCTCTCATCCTTCTGCCTGCTGAATCCATCTCCAGCATCTCCTCACTCACTTATCTCTCCTCTGCACGTGGCTAAAGCACTTCACTCTCGCCTCTCCTGGCAATACGCTCACCTCTCCAGCTTTGGCAAGAGTATAAAATGAGAAATTGTATTTTTAGTTTCTTTTTCACATGCCACGGATCACTGAAACACAGGAGACGTCAAATATACATACTGATAATATCGTATGATGAGTTTCGCGTCTTTGTGCATGACAAGGCCGCCAGCACAATAACGCCTCGCCTCTGCCTCGGCTGTCTAATGGATATCACAGGCCAGCATTGTAATATGATTAACATCGCCTGCTACGATCAACGAAACAAAAAGCTGGTACATTTGCATCGCCGCTCACCATTTCACCGGCGTCAATTATTAGCTTTTTTTTTTTTTTTATCAAATCTATCCGATGACATTTCATTTTCTCTCGCCATCGTGTTTCCGAGCACATTTCGAACATGTTTCATATCATGTTTTATTTCATTTTGCAGGTAATTAGTATTTGCATGTTATTTCACGTCAAACTTTACATTCCAAAAATAGTATTGAAATGCCACTAGTGTTATTCACGCTAGATGCGTTTATATACAAACTAAATAACCACACCATTGAGAGTAGCTTTGATGTACGAGTACGTTAGTGTTCAAAAATTATGCATTTATAAAATAGATAATGAACACTAAACTACTATAAGAAATTGTGCTCTGCTGGGAGACAAGAATGGCGCTGGGCTGCGTTGGTGAGCAAACGAATTGTTGGGTAGCATTTCATGACCAACTCACGTATTCTCACTTTTCACCTCCTGTTTTACCCTCACGCCTCACAGCCATCCCGAGCCACTTTCCATTTTATTTTATTTAGGGGTTTCAACACCTCACGTTTATTACTCCAACATTCCTCAGGTTTACTTACATTCTCAGGTCCGTTACCTTTACTCCTATGCAGTGTGTTAATATCGCTCGTTATCAAGTCTAAAAAGCCAGTGAGATGTTCAAGAAATCATTATACGGTGTCCTTTCCTTTCTAACTTTGGTTCGTATTATTAAGTGCTTCGTTCTTTCATGAAGAATATTTTCAGAGATCATTACTATTGTTCTCATAAGCGAATCTTCTTATTGATGGAGCAGAATCCTGGTTAAACTAAAACCAGAATCCTGCAACAGTCTTAAAAATCTCATTAACTTGCATTACCGCACGGTGAGTGTAAGAGATAAGACAATGAAATGTTCAGAAATAAGGTCTTCTGCCTTACATTATTCAAGCATCACCTCTGACATATGTTGCTTTACCTTCCTCCCATTATATTCTTCCTTACAAATTTTGCTTCAAAGTTTCGCTATTTCTTTCTCCCTTCACCTCTCATTGCCTCATGTTCTTCCTCATTTTTCCTCCTATGATATCCTCACGATCACTCTTCCCCTCGCTGCAAGTTTTGAACGCTTGCCTCACTTTTCTCCGTCTCTTTCTGTTTCATCTCACTATTCCGCCACGTTCTTCCCTTACAATACTTCACTTCTACATTCAGTTTCCTTCGCACCATTCAGTCCAACCTTCTAAAACCCATTCTTGTTCATTTCATATTTCATTTCCATCAAACTGCATTTTCTCATATTTTTATCTCATATTTCTTACAATTTTATCTCATTCACTTATTTAACAACGATGATATTTACGAATGGCCAAAAATTAAGCACCCGTTTTAATAGGAATTACTTAATTGATGTTCCCTTAATCCTTTCATTGCGATATGTAACAATGCACAACACTAAAGGCAACGTATGAAATACTTTAGAGCACTTATAACAAAGAAAAGGGAATGAAAAATAGATTATCCAATGTTTAGCCAGTACGGCTGTAGGACAATAATAAAAGCCTCAGCGCATTTTGTGATTAACGAAACACGTCAAACACCAGTGAAAGGGATAAGTAGGCAGCACAAAGAATTGGAAATTGTTGATATCATTTTAATTTCCTATGCGTCTTGATCTTTTCTCTTACGCAAAGTCAAATCACTGGAACGCAGAAAAGAAAAAAGCAGACTAAGACACGGTGTTCTAGACAAAAAAATGGTGATGAATTATAAGAACGTAACAAAGTATAGCCATTAACATTATCATTATTATCAATGTATACCCTCTTGCATGTGTTTAATGCTGCAACTGTACATATACGTGTGTGTTTTACTTACTACAATGGCTGGTATACACTGAAGGTATTGCATATATTTAGGTGAATAAGGGAGAGTATGAAGACTGTACTGAGCGACTGCAAGAGGGGAAGGGAAAGGCATGCAGTTATCAAATGCAGAAGACCAGTAATTAGTAGTAAAGAATAACAAGAGGTACAACATTGCAGCAGTGTGTGAGATTAAAGACAGATTAAAGCAGGGGAGTTGAGGAGACGAATGGTGATTATACTTTTTTTTTTTTATTGATACAAATGTGGGTAAGCCTACCCTCCACATATATGAGAGGCATGCATATATCGGCCCTGGCTCTCTTGTAAAGTTAGTATCTGACGAACTAAAAATAACGCAGACGATACAGAAAAGTATAACAATATAACAATAACTGAAAGGCGTGTGTAGAGTTAGCATAAGTCAAGGAAAATAAATGATAGAAACGATGTAGAACGCTCACTTTCATGAAAAATATCTGAACAGTATTTGAAAGCTGTATGTACAATTAGTATCTGGAAGGGGGAGAAACAAATAACGGAAATGATGTGAAAATAGATCATCATATGAAACACGAAACTTTTAGTCAAGATTTTTCATGTAAAACTGAGAATATTCAGTATGGAGGAACTCGGCGAGAAACAACTAAAGAGCAGATGTTTAAATAAACAAAGACATATAAAAGATAAGAGATAGTAGTTTGAAAAGAAAAAAAAATACCCCTAACTCATTAACAAAGAAAGTAAGACAGAATATTCAATACAGATGAGGTAAGCTAGATGCAGTTAAGGAACAGGAGGATAGTTAAGCAGACACGCAGACAGACGAAAAGATAAGAGATGGTAGTTTGGAAAGAAAAAAAAATTAGTCTCACACAGCGCCTAGAAAATAACACGGAGAATATTCAGCACAGAGGAGCGCAGCTAAGACTAATTTAAGAGCAGACAGATGAATAAACAAACAAAAGCAGACGAAAAGATAGCTGATCGTTTGGAAAGAAAAATTTACTGTCTAACACCTCAGCGAACCAGAAAGAAGAGATCACGAAAATTTATCTAAGAAAGATAAGAAATCTCGCCTCTGACCCTCCTTTGTAGAATCTACCCTTTCGACAAGGTAAAAGTTCATGAGCTGATGAATACTTGAGAATCCTCCCACCGCGGATAGACTGAAGAGATTTAATGTGGCAGGCATTCAGAGTTATAGGTGCGTCGTTCAATGGGTTTCGGGGTTCACTCCTCTTTGCGACAGGTTTAATGGAAACTAACTTCCAATAAGGAGGAAAGATGAGACTTGATTGGCGCTGACGGAAAAGTTTGACCAGCCAGGATGTGAACGCAGGTGAGGAATGAAGAAGTGAGATTTTGTGGAGTTGGAGGTGAAGAACTGAAAAAGAAAGGGGTAAAATGCAAAAATGGTGTGTGTGTGTTTGTTTGTTTGTTTGTGTGTGTGTGTGTGTGTGTGTGTGTGTGTGTGTGTGTGTGTGTGTGTGTGTGTGTGTGTGTGTGTGTGTGTGTGTGTGTGTGTGTGTGTGAACCTCGTTAAACCATCTGATGAAGAATTCATATATAGAGAGTACCCAGAATTTATAAGATGTACCGATCGATGTCTTGGAATGATCTCAATACTCGAGTCACTATACCGGTGTTAGATGAACCGATAAGTGTTTGTGAGACAGAATATGAGGCCAGAAATATGAAAGCAAATAAAGCCTGCGACCCAGATGGGATTTTCAAGATGTTACCCGGCCCATGGTTACTTGTTCTCACAACAATGCTTAACAGTATTTTTAGCCGAGGCATTTACCCTGCCTGTTGGACACGTGCTAAGATGTTCACAATCTATAAGAAAGGAGACAGAGCGACTCCGAAAAACTATAGAGGGATAAGTGTCATCAACAGCTGTGTAAAACTCTATGATCTGATTTTATTTTCAAGATTAAAACACTGGTTCAGAGCATATCAAGAACAAGCCGGGGCTCAGGTGGAACAAAGATCCATCGAGCATATTGTGACTTCGCATCTTGTGTGATCTAGCAGAGAGGAAAAGTATAAGCTTTTTGTTACTTCTGTGTATTTTTTCCAGGCATATGACCTTGTGCCTCGTCGATTACCATTCCGCGTACTGAAGCATTTGGGCTGTATCGCGGTGATGCTGGCGGCGTTGGTGCCCATATACGCCGCGACCAAGATTGTGGTGGGAGCAGCGGTGGTGGCAGTGACGCTCGGTGTGCGCCTGGGGTCACCCACCTCATGCTTGCTTTTTATGATTTTTGTCAGCGATCTTATCAAGATGTTAAAGAAAGGGGCGGGAGTAGATGGCTTCATATCCTGGCTTCATGGTCTTGTCCTAATGGATGATAATGATTTCTACTGCAAGGGAAAACATGATTAGAAAACTCATGATTTTAAAGCAGTACTGTAATTAATATGGTATGAAAGTAAACCACACACAAATAAAATTCTTTGTAGTAAATGGATGTGAGTGGAGAAGGAGACTTAGTAGTGGAGTGGTGTGACAAATGTTTATCTGGGATCACCCTTCGCTGTTGATCACTCCGTCTCATCCGCTGTCCGGGAACACGCAACGGCAAATATTCCACACGTTCTTAAATTTGTATCCTTTTTGAAGAAAAATAATGACATTCCTTTGTGAAAAGACGTGTGTTAGACGAGGCGTTCATGTCAGCATTACTATATGGCTGTGAGTCTTAGCTGACTGCTGACTTTAAGCCAATAACGGATCTTTATAACCGGTGTCTCAAAGAGCTCCTATGTATCAGAAGACCTCCTTGTAATGAAGTCTGCTATATAGAGGCTGGGTACTCATCTCTTCGACAAATTGTAAAAAATAAGCAACACAGATTTTTCCGTAAGACATGGTAGACGACCCTCTCACATTTGCCATAAGCCTAGCACTCAACAGCAGTTCACCAACATTCACTCATACGCCGGTGTGTAATGACTGATGTGGGAGATGTGTACGATGATGTTACACCAAGCCTAAGAAACAGCGACTCGTCTCGACGCCAAATTTATGTTGAACTAAATCCTAGCCTCACTGTCTATAGTATCCACAAAACACGACATACAATAAACGAGATACGTAGGATATCGTTCACGCGTTTTCGTGTGAGCAACCACAACTTAGCATGTGAGACGGGTCATTGGAATAAGCGAGGTCGTGATCGTTTGCCTCTACATGAGCGTGTGTGCGTGTGCGGACTGGTGCAGACGGAGACACACGTTGCAGAACATTGTCCAACACACAACACCTAAGACAACATTACCGGTTTATAGCGGTACATAAATTGCTTTACGGAAACTTAGCATCAGATGTAATATGCAAAGTGAATCATGAACATTAACAATCTCTATCTAAATGTAAAGTCAAATTTTATAAGTTACAAGATTATTTTAATAGGCTAGACCCAGTTTTGTTTTTAAGTCTTTTATTGTGTTGCTGGTCTTTTTAGAAACGTGGTCTACATAATCATAAAAATATGCAAGTAAAACTCTTTTGCGTTATATATATATATATATATATATATATATATATATATATATATATATATATATATATATATATATATATATATATATATTTTTTTTTTTTTTTTTTTTTTTTTTTTTTTTTTTTTTTTTCCAGCGGATTCTGACACATTGTTGTATACTAATACATGTCATGCACGATCATAAGTTGTACTGCCTGTTGTTATTGTTAGCAGCACCAACATCAGCAGCATCATTACCTACAACACTTACAGTACTACTACTACTAGTAGTAGTAGTAGTAGTAGTATTAATAGTAGTAGTAGTAGTAGTAGTTGGTGTTCCTGTTGTTTTATAGCGGTAACAGCAGTAGCAACATTAACAACATCAACATGAGGTAGTCACGTTTGCAGAAGCCGCGACACTACCACAAACACCACCAGTGGTAGTCGTATCAAAAACAATAAACATAAACCCCACAGCACCTCCCCTTAATCACAGTTTACGGGGGAGGGGGGGAGGAAGAGCCAGAAAACTGAGGCACAAGTGAACTGTTCCACGGAGACTCATCCACAAGGAAGGTCTCCCCTCCACGCCAAGCGGTTCCTGCCTTCCGTGACACCGTAGTGAACCCTGCCTCCCACGCGACCTACCATGGGTGGCGGAGGACCCCATTATGTGCCGCGAGAGGTATAATGCGAGGAAGATGATGCCACGTATTACAGTCGGGGTTCATAAACTCTGGTGAGCGGCGCCGCTGGTGGGCTGGCGGCGGGGAAGCAGACAGGGTGATGCAGGGCTGGCAAGGGAAGAACACCGCTGCCAGATGACTGGGAAAAAATTCAATGCTCTTATGTTTTAATAAATATACATTGCTCTGTATTTTTACGCTGGAAAGGAGTTCAGTTCTTCGTAGTACGTTTTTACAAATGTATCCTTCCATTTACTGGCTTATATTTCACCTGAACTTTGCTTTTAGTTTCTACGCTTGTAAGCTGTCTTAAGAAGAAGCTTTATTGAAAATTACTTTTTAGTATTGAGATTTGACAGGGAAACGACTGAGTTTCAGCTGTGGCATCAGTGTTGTGCTCAAAAACTGACTACAGACACTCATAAGGCTGCCAAATATCGGTGCAGGGGTAGATTTTGCAAATCTTTTTATCATAATCCCTCCCAAAAGATTTTCAATGAAAGTAAGTAGATGACGTCTGTTCTGCACGAAAGTTTCGAGTCATTATCAAAGAACACGAGTATATGGATAACACTTTGATAAATTGTGTAGTTTTGTTCATTAAAGAATCCGTAGATGGAGGGACACATTTTGAAAAACCTCACTTCAAATTCAAGAATCTGCCATGTTTCTGATGACTGCATATCGCCTTATCATAACTATAAACTCGTTATATTTTGAAACTGGGAGGGATTGTGGAACATTGTTTTACTGATTAATCTCAATGGAAAGTCTGCGTCAGTTATTTTCTTCTCATTGGTAGAAATCGTTTTTTTTTTTTTTTTTTTTTTGCTTTCATGTTATCTTGGAAACTAAATGACTCTTCTCTGTTAACATTGCTTTTGTCATTTTTTTTTTTCCAGATGAAGGAAGCAACAACTTGTGCTGATAACATATCACCAACATATTAGCTGAGCAAAGCAGTTAACATCGATGGGCTTCAAATAACAGCAATTAGCGGTTGTTGATGAGTTACATTAAAGCGAAGCCCAGGTATTAATTTTGTGACAAGAAAGTGAAAATGATCCGCACCAATGTATTACTGTAAACTTATTAAAGACAATCAATGCAAACACTAATTAGCGCAGTTAATTTGCCTCCTGATACCAGGGCTGCCTTCACTCAGGTCGATAGAGGTGTGTGCTCAGCTTAAATCACGTTCAGCTGCTTTCTTCACTTTTCACTTTCTCATAATATTGCTCTTGATAAAAATCATACAATTAAAGGAAACCCAGCAAGCAACAGCACCGATTAGGTTTTGCCTGGTATAGAAACAGTCTACAGGCTGTTAATATCATGTAGACAGTATACAGGCAAAGTTTTATAGTATACAGGCAGTTAGTGTGGCAACAATAAACATGCAGTCACTATTACCAAAAGGTATATAGGCATTCATTATTACGGAAACAGTATACAGGAAACCAGTATTATGAGAAAAGGATATAGGCAGTTAGTATTCTGGTAACAATATACAGGCAGTCAGTATTCCGATAGCTTTATACATGCAGTCAGTATTTTTATAAAATTTTATACATACAGTTGGTATTCTGATAGCAGTAGACAGACAGTCAGCACACGAAAGTATTACACACCTTTACAATATTCCCGCTCACTGCTTGCCCCTCTTAATGTGCTGTGGGTACCTTGAGCTCAAAACATCAGCTGTATATGTGTTTCACTGTTTTAAGGCAATTTTGTTGAGTACATGGTTATTTCAATGGTAACCTACGTATTTTAATGAAGGGTTTTTTCTTTTCTTTTTTTTTTCAATCTTGATCCTATAGTGCCTGCAGACTTCATTCCCGGAGGTCTGGTCGGTGCTTAGTCTTATTTCTTGGCGGCATGAATGGTTGGCCTCTCCCTTGGTGGCCTTGAGGATCTCCTGTAGATGCTCGTGCCGCCTCTTAACGTTTCCTGACGCGCCGGCAATAGCAAAGGCACAGAGGTAAGGTTACAGGCAGACCGAAGCTGATCTTTGGCCTTTCCCTTGTGATATAAAAATGGCGGCTCCTGGTGGGTATCGAATTTACAACTCTGACATCACTTCTTTGCACTCACTACTCTGTCACCGCGAACACAAAACATAACTCGCACAATATAGCGTGTAAATAAGAAAACAAGCTAATAGTGTAACAGTGCTCTAAAGATTGTGCTTCTCACATGTATTCAATGCTTAACCATGAGACGCAACGGTTGACAGCAAGTTTGAAAACAGTTTTATATTAAGAAACAGAGACTTTACCTGGCGCAGTGAGGGAACTTATTTGCGCTGTAGCGCAATAATCAAGTCCATGTTAAAATAAGAGTAACACGAATACTTGCTTTTATTACACATCTGTGAATGATGCACTAAATCACTGGATGACCTTAACACAGATCGGACGTTGCTCAAACATTCCTTTCATCCATACCATATATATCAATATTTGTGAACAAGTGTGTGTGTGTGTGTGTATGTATATATATATATATATATATATATATATATATATATATATATATATATATATATATATATATATATATATATATATATATATATATATATATATATATATATATATATATATATATATATATATATATATATATATATATATATATATATATATATATATATATATATATATATATATATATATATATTAAGTAACTACACAATGGTTTAATATTCTTCTTATGTGTTGAATCTCTAAACACATCCGCTGCCGGAACCATGAGCGTTTCATCTTCCGTTCTGATTGCCAAAGCTAATGTTAGGCTTAGATGTGTGCACAAATATATATAACCCTCGCCCTTCCCTTTCTCCCCCCGGCCCGCCCATTAACCTCACACGATCCACGGCGCTGCTCGTCCGGGGAAATAGATCAAGGTCAGACGAGGTCGCTGCCGGGACAAGGAGGTGAGGCGGGGTCGATTCAACCGGCCAGGCCAGAGGCGGGGCCAGGCTGGCTTAGGGCAGAGAGAGAGAGAGAGAGAGAGAGAGAGAGAGAGAGAGAGAGAGAGGAGAGGGGGGGGATGCGTTCTCTGGGGGGCTGAATCCGCTGGGGACAAGGCGGGGGGCAGGGAGAGTAATGGCGAAGGATTTGAAGGGTCGTGATTGAAGGTGGCCGAGCGGCGTGGATGTGCCCCACTCCTCCATGATTTATTGAGAAACACCAACACATCCACGTATATGTACACCACACATGCATTATTTTGTAAACTCTGGCAGAAATTGTTCGAATTCTTTTATAAGAGAGAGAGAGAGAGAGAGAGAGAGAGAGAGAGAGAGAGAGAGAGAGAGAGAGAGAGAGAGAGAGAGAGAGAGAGAGAGAGAGAATAATTAAAACTGACAAACAGACGATTAGAAAGGCCAACAGGGACCAAGTGATTGACATACCAAGACAGAGTGAAAGACAGAAAGACAGACAGATAAACGGAAAGATAGAGAAGGACAGACAGCTGGGAAAGGAACATTGAATAAACAGCTGAATAAAGGAGTGCACGCATGAATGAATGAACGAAAGAGGCTGAAACGCAAGCACACACACTACCAGACATGCAAAACCACAGTGCGCGACTCAAAAATGTGGAAAAAAAAAAAAGTTATGGTAGGAGAGTGTGGGGCCCTGGTGGGGTACTGCTGTTACGTGTGGCAGTCATGCATGCTGCGTGGACTCTGGAGACACACGCAACCCAGATAATTCGTCCCGCGGGCTCCAGGGTCAGGGTCGGTACGGGGGAAAGGCCGGGACGAAGGGAAGACTTGAGATAGCTGGGGTGGCTCTTGTGCATCATCCCATCAAGACATTAAGGAGGATTGGTTGTCTCTCAGGAGACTACTGTGAAAGCCCAAGAAAAAAGAGGAATTGAAGGAGCTCTCATCATGTGAATGGAGAGCTTATATCAGTGACTGGCAAATGAAAACTTTATTAAGGAGGAAATGGACAGTTTGGATAATAAAAACGCTGCAAGAATCCAATAGGTCTATTCGTGCATAAACACTCCTATATCCACCAGTCATTCCCATCCATATATTTATCTAATCTATAAAATCTCCTTATTGATTCAGCATCAACTTCTTTATTACTTGGTCTATTCCATTCGTCTTCCATTGTTTTTGAGAGCCAACTTCTTTCTGCCTTTTTTTTTTTGCCTGACTTTATCGAACGATACTTTATAAATATTCAAGAGGAAGAAAGGAGGGAAGGAGGAGTCACAGTGAAAGCACCACTTGTAATGAGTGCCTCCATACCCTGCCACTGCGCTCCTCGTGTGCCATGAAAGGTGACCAAATGGGACGGAACACTGGGACGTGGCACCCCTCCTTCTTATTCTCTATTCTTACTATGATACAAGGGTGAAAGTTATATATAGAATGGACATTTAGGAGGAGGAAAACTATAACTATGGCGAGAACAATACAGAACACCTAGGGCAGTATTTCATAAGGTTTAATCATCTTCTCTCCATTCCTTAATAGGCTGTAGATGGTTCTGCATTATTAATAGAAAAAAAATGAAGATCCGATTAGTGGGAAAAAAAAATGTGGCAGAGACAACACAAACCATTTCAAAGCTTTCAGCATTTCCATCACGATTTCATAGGCTGCAGTTGAAGTTATTGAGATTTTCAAGGGTGTTTTCATAATTTATCGATGGTTTAATGAGAGTTCTACATCACTGACGGTAAAAACACTTACTAAAATCTGACTAATCATTTTTAATGCCTTTGATAAATAATCCTTATAAAAGAACAAAACGTTTAAGAACATGAGCCTTAGATTTATGGAAGAGGCGAGGTGTGGGATTTCCAGTTGAGATAACGTGACGCTACCCGATAAAGTATCCAATACTGTGAAGGAGCGATAACACAGCCCTTCATTCCATTACCTGAGCTGGGGCTCCTATCGCTCATCGCTCAATGCAATATCCAATACATTAGCAACATAGTCGATAAGAAAATTATTAAGCCATTTCAGTCCACCGCTACAGAAATGCCATGTATTAGCATTCCATTTCCAGAGGTACAGTTTTCCAAAAAGAGCAGGAGACCAATAGAATGCAAGGAAATAGACTCAGTAATAAGGCGGTTAGTGTTGCATCATTAGGGAGCCTCAAAAGAAAATTAGACATATTTATGGATGATGATAAGTGGAAATAGGTAGATATGTTTCGTACAGGGACTGCCACGTGTAGGCCTCAGTGCTCCTTGCAGCTTTCCTTATTTTCTTATGTTCTTAGGTTATTAGCAGAGGAAGTGGTGTGTACAAACAATATACATGAAATAAATAAATAAATAAATAGATAGATAAAAACATGGGACATAACGAGGGTGGTTCAGTCCTGTCAGAATACGTGTGCAGATAGGTGGTACCATCACGCAGCTCACGTCGTTTCTCTAAATCTGACACAAACAAGCACCTGGTCAGCTCAGCCCGCCACGGCGCTGCCTACGCCACGCCACTAAGGGGAAGGGACAAAGCGTATTCGTTATAGTCTTCCAGGGATTCCAGCTGACGGTCCTGATTGAGCTGAAGGGATTGGGGTTCTATTACTGGCATATGCTGAGCTGTGTGGGTTTGCAAGCTGCCAGAATGCCGTCCGTTAGCTTTTTTTCTTTTTTTAGTGTTGTAATGTCACTCCTCATAAGCTGCTTCATTTCCAGTGTACAAGAAAAAGGAATTCTCATGGGAACATAAGACCATGAAATAAGAGAAATTGCAGGAATCCTATGGACTTACATGTGGCAGTCCCTGTACAAAACTTTCCTACCCATATCCACATATCATCCCTATCCACAGATTTATGTAGTTCTCTTTTAAAAGTTCCCTATTGACTAAAAATCTGATTGTTTAATTTATTCCAATCATCTACCACTATTTGAGAGCATATTTCTTCCTACATACTTTTCAAACCTGACATTATCTAACCTCAACTCGTTACTTTTAGCTCTATCTGATTACTGGCCCTAAGGATATTGTCGTATTCACCCTTCCTATATCCCTTAATATCATGAGTAACATACCAGCTTGTCACTAATGTACTCCAATCAGTGTTGGCCTTGCAGACTTAGGTTGGGTCGTGCGTCATCAGGAGAAAATTTGACTAAGATTTTCCCCTGACGAGTTTATCATTTTATGGCTTAAACTTCGCCTCAGCCCCATCCCCTCGCCCCCACGCTCTCCTAGTTGTCCGTGTGTGACGCGTGCACCTTGCCATTAATGTACTCAGGCAGCGGAGGCCTTGAGGACTTGAGGTGATAGCGTGGGTCGTGCGTCACCTCCACAAAATTTAATAGCATTTTTCCCTGATGAGATTATGATTTTGTGGCCTAAATAATCCTCTCTTCCCAACTGCTCTCTTTTGAAGCTCACGATCTTTTCTGACTTCTGGACTCTTAGAAGGTAAGGAGATTTTTTCCCCCATTATATATTACATGAGAAAATAATCTTACCAGAGGAGGGAGGGGAGGAAGGTAAGCTAAATATAGTCCAGACTCTTCCTCTCTTGAGCATATTTTTGATGGTGGTAAACCTCAGCACGTAATTGTTTCCTGAAGGGGTTTGCACGTGACGCAACGAGGCGATGACACAAAGGAGCAGAAAGAAACATCACAAAGGAAGAGTAATTTGTTTGGCCATAATGAGATTGGCTGACAAAAAGGAAAACAACCTCCCAATCATAAACAAAGGGGTGTTGTAAGGATGGTAAAGGCAAAAGCTTCCTCACCTCCATTCACCGTTCCTCTCATGAAAAATATACAAAATGCGACAGAAATTGACAGAAATGTGAAAATAAAATTAAACAAAATCCCGTAACATTAACAAACAAACATGCTGGTAGAGAAAATATTAACATGTTAAAAATGAAACAAAATTGTGTGACATCGACAAACAAATAAATGATAGAGTGGTGAGTGGTGCGAACAAAAAATAATAAAAAAAAGGTTAAATAAAGGAAAATTCCGTCACATATCGAAAAACAAATAATGAAACAACTGACTGGCAAAAATTCTGAAAAAGATGAAAAAATAACAGATTGAAATAAAACAAAATTACGTAACAGAACAACAAAATAGTAAAATAAAATAAAACTGCAGTGGTGAAGACAAGCAAATTCAACAAATAAATAAAAATAAACTAATAAGTAAATAACTTAGTAAAAATATAAGTAAATAAAACCACAGTAGTAAAAGCAAACAAAAAATAAATAAACAGACAAATAAACAAACAAATAAATAAAAATAAAATAAAAAAAAACACTTAACTCAACCCATTACAAACAAAAACAAAACACTGAAGCACCAAACTCAAACCAAACCTCCGAACACAGCAGCAACACAACGAGCCGCTTCATCAGTACACACACACACACACACACACACACAAAGGCGACAAAGATGAGTGGCGAGAGGAGGAGAGGCGTCAGGCGTAAGCAGGTTCAGTGACCCGTGTGGCTTCGCTTCCCAGTACCACGCCTCCCATTAGTGCCTCAATGAGCAGCGTTAGGGCTCATTATCCCTCCCGACGTCCCTGACTCCCGGTTACCATTACGTTGATACCTGAGCTGAGCCTTACGCATTTCACGGCCTCATGTAATTGTTTAGATATGAAATAGTTGTAATGAAATGTGGTGGTGTTAACATGCTCATTTCATTGCAGAGATTTAGAGTATAAAAGGATATTTGATGGAGGTGTGTGAGTGTTATTAGGGATTTCACAAGGGCGATATAGGTAAGATTTTCAGGGTTACTTACCTAGAAAAATTACATAAAAGTACTTGATTTAATGGTGATGTTGATTTGTTCCTTAGGGGTTTGATATATAGAACTAAAAGCAAAAGACGGATCCGACAGGGGTATGTAAGTGTTATACGGTAAGTAACAAGGGTAGTACAGACTAAATTCTTAGGGTTGGTAATCTGGAAAAACACTAAAGGAATTTACTATATTAAATAGTGATGTTGACCAAATTCTTAGGACTACTAATCTAGGAAGAACTAAAAATACTGATTCAAGTACTGTATTTAGATTTGAAAAAGAGATAGGATAATATCGGTTCACAAAGCAGTGTCGGTTGACTGGAGTAGACTCAGTAATCACTTTGTCAGTACCGACTCATTAGGGAGTTTTAAAAGATGAGATAATTTATGGTGAAGAATGATAATATGACACTCCTGCCTACGTGTCTTATGCAGTCATGCCGTGGTACTGAAAAGATTATGGCTTTGTCACTGAAGATCTAACACACACACACACACACACACACACGCGAAAAAAATGTTTAAAGTTAATAATTTCTCTTCATAATTGTCAATGGATGTAAAGACTTGAAGCAACTGGCAAGATTGCGGGTTATTAAGGCGGCCCGCCCATCACCCAGACCACTTAAAGGCTGAAGACTACTAGTAGAAGGCAGATTGTTTACAGTCTTCGCTTCTGAAAGTAACGAACACTGGGCACGGCAGGCTTATGAGAGAGTAAAGGAGACAAGCATGACACGAAGCTATCCACCTGACTGATCGACACAGCTCTAGTCTAAACACGGCTTTATCAATAGACATCCATACTGCACACTGTCATTATATCGCTACTGGTAAAGCAAGCATCAACATACGTTCTTGTGACTAATACTCTCCAGCCCGTCTTAAGATGTTTTTTCTGGATGAGAGAGTATAGCGGCTGCACGAGTCAGGAGCTCTTGTCTTGTTGCTTTGTATTTTTGTGCATATCAAGGAGGCTGGCGAAAGGCACAAAAAAAAAAAAAAAAAAAAAGTGGAAGAAAAATCCCGTTCAACTCCAAAAACGTCCAGATTAGCTAACTCATTAATGAGTTAGCTAATCTTAAGAGGTGTTATGATACTCCTCTTTTGAAACAGTTCAAGTAAAAGAAAAAAAAAACAAGTAGAGAACTTAAATTTATCAGCAAACGTTATGAAAGAGTGAAGACACTGGTTAACTTCATGGTTACTGTTCTTCTGAGCCTGCTAACTGTGTGCTTACTGTCATCTGCTGCCTCACTACAAAAGACTCATTACTTCCTTCCTGCCATCCCTATTCTAATGCAAGAGTTAACCAGCATCTTTACTCTTTCATCCCTTTCAACATAAACTCTGATATTTTCTTCCTGTATTCAACTGTTTCTAAAGAGGAGTATCGAGGCACCTCAGTAACTAAACTGGCTACCCCTACTAGCTTGTTCTTTTTCTTTTCGAAAACGGTATTGTAAGCAAACTTTTTTTATCCAATTTTCCTCCCCTTGGCCGATCTCTGTGACACGTGAAGAAATAAAATTCAGCAAAGATAACACTGGGTTTAAGACTGAGGCGAAAACGTACAACATGGTGTAAATGTGGCACGTTACTCTGCTTGTGGCCATGACTATACCAGCACGTGGTAATGCCGGGCTACACGCAGCATGGGGCATATGTGGCCGAGTTAAGAGAATTTGTATGTCCAGGAAATAGAACCTACTAGATACTCTGTGGAAAAAAAGACGCAAAGAATATTTCAAGTTTTGACAAACTAATGCAGCAACACACATTAAACCCACTATAAAAATTTAGCACATGGAACATAACTACCTTGTGTTTAATCCTGGTATCATGCTAAGCTAAATTTATACATTTAAGGTTTCTGAATATATAATGAAAAATGTGTTGCGGAATGAGCTCCACCTTGACAGCGTACGTAAATAGGGACGAAATGCTTCAACAGTGTAACTAAAGATTGGTGTTAAATTATCATCCTCCCTTGGCAGGTGCAGTGACTTGTGAATAGAAGGCTGAATGTACATGATTTTTAGTGACTATGTGTGTATGTATGTATCCATGTATATAGGTAGGTATGTAAGTAGAGTGGGTATTAACACTGTTTATCTGCCTGTCTATCCGCCTGATCACATATGTACGCATATAATATTATATATATATATATATATATATATATATATATATATATATATATATATATATATATATATATATATATATATATATATATATATATATATATATATATATATATATATATCCACATTTTCTAGTTTCTATTGCTTCTGACATCTTCAAGAAATCCCTGTTCCTTCTTCCTCTCATGCAACACTGTGTGTATGTATGTGCGTGCTTACGCCTCGGGCCTTCACCTGACTGAAGTGAGTTTACCTTAAAATAAGTACAACATGAGATTGTTCAATTTAAACAGCTGTTTTCATCATCTGCTGTGGGAGGAAGGTTGTTAAAACAATCTTTTCATCAAGTTCTGTTCTCTGCTTTATATTTATTTTTTCGTAATTCGGTTAATTGAGTCATCTCATTAACGGGAAGCAGATTAATTTCCTCAGCAACACGCACAAAAAATCACATGTAAAAATTCAGCTAACGCAACTGTGGAAATGCTCTGAGAGTAATTAAAATCTTGTCATTCATTAAGAACACTTTTTTGTAATGATGGCAAGCGTTCACAAGGTCAGAACAGATTAAAACTCGAATATAAAGAGCAAATAAAACCATACTACCCTCGCACAACATCCAGCATGGTATGTATGTACGCGTGCAGTCTTGATCAATAGTCGAGTAACATATCATGCTCACTTGCACTTCCCCTCACTCTTAAGTCCTCAGATCTGTTAAAACCAAGTGTCACTTTGTATAACGAGACTATCTGTGGATTAGAAGACTTAAGACTGAGGGAGAAGACAAAACACAGTGGAGGTGGATTCAGGTCACTCAACACTACGAGTAAAGAACAACGATACATTTAACGTAGAATAATACATAATTCAAAAAGTATATCAATAAACATACACGTAGACTGAAAGAAAAACAAAGAAAAATGGAAGTAGATACAGAAAGTTATTCAGATTCTGTCTTCGATTGTACAACAATACATTCATCCTTGAGTAAATACATGAATAAACAAATATGTAGATAAATCAATGAACAGACAAAACAATATACATAAACAACCCTGTCTTCGATGGTACAAAGAGAAATTCATCCTGCCAAGAATTAATACATGAATAAACAAACACGTAGACGACTAAATGAATACACAAAAATAAATAAATAAATAAATTCAGGTAAATAAATAAATACAAAATAACAACAATCGATAATAATAATAATAATAATAATAATAATAATAATAATAATAATAATAATAATAATAATAATAAACATACTTCCTTAACCGAGAGAGAAACTAAATTGCCTAGCAGTAAACGTCCACGAACCATAAAACGCGGAGAAGCCTCAACTTACGTAAGCATGTTTCCTCTCCCCCACACTAATGATAAAGCGACCACCGACCTCATCTCCCCTTATAGCTGACAACACACAGCCTCCGGGATGGCACCCACCCACCTTCACGGATTAATATTCCCTGCGGTATGATAACGATAAAAAGAATGGACCTACGACTAAAAGAAAAGGGAAAAAAAGAGGAAAAAAAACGACTCCCCGGTTCGACGAGGCCAAAAACCTCATAAATTGTCTGGTCGCTGGGCCGTGATGAGGAGTACAGGGGGTAAGAAAGATGAGGAGCAGTTATGGTGGTGGTAGTGTTGGTTGTTGTAATAGGATAAGTTGTTTTAGTGGTTGTAGTGGTGCTGGTAGTGGTGGTGGTGGTGGTGGTGGTGGTTTTTGTTGTTGTTGCTGTTGTTGTTGTTGTTGTTGTTGTTGTTGTTGTTGTTGTTGTTGTTGATGTTGTTGATGCTGCTGTTTTCTTCGTCTCCGTCTTCATCTTTTTCTTTTTCCTCTTGTTGCAGTCCTGCTGTTGTTGTTGTTGTTGTTGTTGTTGTTGTTGTTGTTGTTGTTGTTGTTGTTGTACTTGTTGTTGTTGTTGTTGCTGTTGTTGTTATTGTCGCTGCAGCTGCTGCAGCTGCTGCTGCTGCTGCTTTCCTCTTCTTCTTCTTCTTTTCTTCTTCTTCTTCTTCTTCTTCTTCTTTTTCCTTTTATTATTATTTTTCCTTTGTTGTTGTTGTCGTTGTTGTCGTTGTTGTTGTTTTTGTTGTTATTGTTGTTGTTGTTGCTGCCGCTGCTGCTGCTGCTGCTGCTGCTGCTGCTGCTGTTGTTGTTGTTGTTGTTGTTGTTGTTGTTGTTGTTGTTGTTGTTGTTGTTGCTGTTGTTGTTGCTACTGCTGCTGCTGTTGTTGTTGTTGTTGTTGTTGTTGTTGTTGTTGTTGTTGTTGTTATTGTTGTTGTTGTTGCTGCTGCTGCTGCTGCTGCTGCTGTGGCGGTAGTGGTGAGATTGGCAGTGGTGACAGTCTTTGTTACTGCTGTTGCTTTTCATGCTTTCACTGTTGCATCAGCTGGCAGCGAGTATGTACAGCTCACTGCCCTTCAACAAAAACAGAAATATTGAAAAATTACGAAAGACAAAAACGTTAAATGGAATTATATGCGGATGCACACCGATTCAATTATACATACATACATTCAAAACACACATGCTACATACATAAATACATTAGCTGATACCGGGAACTCACATTTTATATAAAGAACAAAAAACAGTCATATCCGGTGACGGACAATCTATTACTGGACATCCAATTATTGCCGATAACACGCTTCTGTGTGAATTTGTTTGAACACTTTGTTATGTTTAGCCGTGTTTAGGCCGCTTTGTATGTGTGCCGCTGATGTAGCACACACACACACACACACACACACACACACACAGTAGTAGTAGTAGTAGGAGGAGGAGGAGGAGGAGGAGGAGGAAGAATAGTAATGGCCCTTTGTTGTTTGGATGCTCAGAACAAGTAGTCAGTGATCATGGAGAGGCGCCGGTTCGGGAACGTACAGATGGCCCGCGAAATCTAGTCCTTATCTACACGGGGCATGACGCTTTTTCGGCACAAAACACTTCATTTATGCTATGACATAACAGTACCATCTGCCATCCTTAAGATTAACCGCAGAGTAATCAGACGTAAAACATAAGAAGTAGTAATGGACGTGGTATTACTGCAAGACGTTTAGACATTCACTTGAATTATGCCATGACGTGACAGTACAACTTGTTATTCCCCTCAAGATGAATAGCAAACACGTAAAGAGGAAAAGCAACGCATATGGTATTACTGCAAGATACCTAGGTAGACAAACACTTGAATTATACCTTGACATGGCAGTACAACCTGCCATTCCTCAAGATAAACCGCAGACTCACGCAATAAAGAACAGGAACACATGTGGTATTACAGCGAGACGATTCTGAATGCAGGACTAAGAGTCGTCTTCTGATTAATCCGGCACCAGCAGAATGGACCAGGAGGCAGCAGGAATGGGAGGCGACTAACCACAGCTGTTGACAAAGGCCCGCCATAATCCACTGAGTCACTGGAGACGTCCGCCTGAGTCTGGTGAGCTAAGCCAGGGAGCTCAGGCAGCTGTCTCGATTCAGGAGATCTGATGAGGGGGGTGAAGAAGGTGTACAGTTCTGGTCAATAGTAGTAAAGTAAGTTTCTCTCTCACTTGCACTGTATTTAGCGCTTTCCCTCAATCGTATGTCTTCTAGCGTGCTGACAATCTCTGCAAGACTTGGTGATTGATAGATTTGTCAGTACATTTGAAGACTTACGACTGAAAGAAAACACAGAATCATACATTCGAGGACTTGCGATTGAACGAAAGCACAAAACCTGACGATTAATACTTTTTCAGTACACTAAAGAGCTTAGAAAAACGCTTAAGACAGAAGTGAGAGTAGTATGTTAACTCGACTTTCAACTATGACCATAGTGAAGGAACGAAAAAATCCGCGGTATGAGGTGATAGGGGACGCTTGAGTGTGCGGGGATGCCAGGATGCTCGAACATTGCTGGGGGGTGCGTGGACTCCGCCTCAAGTCACAGAGTACTTTAAAGCCATCTTGTTCCTTCGCCCCTGTCCGTCCGCTTGAGAGAGAGAGAGAGAGAGAGAGAGAGAGAGAGAGAGAGAGAGAGAGAGAGAGAGAGAGAGAGAGAGAGAGAGAGAGAGATTCTCTTCCTTTTATATCGAAAAAAAATTAATCTTCCTCTTTTCTTGTCTGGTGATTGAAGGCTGACAATTTTGTTTCCGTTGTACACTTAGCTGTGGCAGGATTTGATACAGCTGCCTCACACGTGTGTCACTTGTGACAATTATGCTACGTGTGTTTCTAATAGCTGACATGTTCGTCACTAACTACACCCAATTACGCAACTCACATCCTCCACACAGCCGTCACCTGAGCCCACGAAAGGCGGTCACGTTTCATTGGAATGCTTCACATCAGTCAAACTGGAAACATGTAACAGACAAGTCCTTCACCTTCAGTACTTTTTAAGGAAACGGAAAGAACTGTAATGGAATCTACGTAATCCGGTTATCGATGCCACGCTGCCGAGACGGCTCGAGAACTTCGTATTAGGCTGGTCTGATGAAGCGTCGCAGCCTCTACTCGGCATCACTCAGCTCTGTCACCAGCAATAATCTGATAAGAAGCAACGGAATTACTCTCTTCAGCGAGGAAATATATGTATCTCCCTCCCCTCCCACAGATGCAGAGTTTAATTTCCAGGAAGAGAACCCGAGGCTGGAGACAGTCCGCAACACTGGAATACGAGATTACGTTTTATTTTTCCTGATAAATATGAAAACTAGCTTACATATGATGCAGTACCACTTATAAAAGGAAGAGAAGAAGGAAAAAGAGAAAGAAGAGAAAGCGTTGGAGCAGCAGCAGCAGCAACAGCAGCAGCAAGAAGTAATGTTTTCAGTTACTGACATATCACCATTCAGGAACTTGACAGATGAATTGTAATAATATATATATATATATATATATATATATATATATATATATATATATATATATATATATATATATATATATATATATATATATATATATATATATATATTTCACGCTCTACGAACTCCTTCACGTAAGTAAACATGCACACTACAATCCGCGGTGCCGGGGATCCCCCCAGCAGATACCCATCCATCATAAACAGTATGAACAATCCCGTATGACACTCGAGTGCAGCTGTTTCACTTCAGTTCCATCGAGCCATCAATTCACACTCGACCCACTGCGACTCGTAAATGTTTGATGCATCAAGACACTTATCCACCAATTTTTGACCACTGCTTTGACCCTTTTATAGGACTGGCATCTCAGTGGGCATTTTTTTAAATTAGATTTTTGTTGCCCTTGGCCAGTATCCTTCCTACATAAAAAAAAAAAAAAAATCATAACCGGGACGGAAAAAATCACGCCACATTTTATCATTGGCCTGAATGTGTGCTGCTAGATCCGCGCGTCAAGTTTCAGTTCGTGCGTGAAGGATTCTTGGAAACTGTAGGATGAAACCTCCATGCTGGATGTGCTCAATAAATGTACAGGTATGGTGGTGGTGATTATGGTGGTGGTGGTGGTAGTGTTGGTGTTGGTGTTGGTGGTGGTGGTCGTGGTGGTGGTGGTGGTAGTAGTAGTAGTAGTAGTAGTAGTAGTAGTAGTAGTAGTAGTAGTAGTAGTAGTAGTAGTAGTAGTAGTGCTAGTAGTAGTAGTTGTAGTAGTAATAGTAGTACTAGCAGTAATAGTAGTAGTAGTAGTAGTAGTAGTAGTAGTAGTAGTAGTAGTAGTAGCGGTGATGGTGATGGTAGTAGAAGTATATTCTTAACAATATTAGGTCAAGTTACAAGTAATCAGCTTTTCTCTCGGATGTTTAGTAAAGTCAGTACAACTCCAGTTCAGTTCAAGCAACATAACATTCGTGAACAAATGAATACGCAAAAGTCTGCGCAGAGGTGAATGATTTATTATAATATGAAGAAACACTGAGAGTTTCTGCACATGGTAAAGGGAGGAGCACGGAAGGAAAAGTTCGCGACACTCCCGTTCAGAAATGTCACACATCCTTGGTTGCTGGCGGCAGGACTCACACCAAAACCGCTGTTGAGGTGTGCAAACCGCTACCCTGAGCAGTGCTGAGCAGGTTAATTTCCCCCATAGCAACATTACGTATCTATTCCCTATCAGTTTGTAGATATGAGATAAATAGATAGATAATCCGTTTACAACGCAGGAAAGGAAAGAGAAGTTTGTACAGTTACGAACGTACATGAAAATATTTGTGAATAACATCACTTTCATTTGTGTAAACACAAGATGTCAGACTGGGGACTCCATCATCTAAAGTGGAGACTCTCATCAGGGTCACGTGACACTATTTTCCGTGAAGCGTCACGTAACTCTGCATACATTTATTTTGACAGACACACCTTGCCAAACAACGTTGCTGTATCCAAAACCACAACAGGATCGAGTGTAGTGATGAAGGATCGTGCAAGACCTTCTTCAGAATAAGAATCAGGAGGGAATATAAGAAAAAGAACAGCCAGTGCTTGGGAAAACTATGCTGAAAAAGACAGTGCCATGGCAATACCATAAGCACGACTCCCTCATATAATTTCAACTCTTGTCCTATCATTCAGTCGAGATCTCCCTCCATCCATTCTAGCCATTCAATTGAGAAAGAAATCTGGTGAGTGCGCGGACATGCTTAAAATTCACATAAACATGTCATGCATCTCATCCTTTAGCTTGAGTTATGTCCATTTATAGTTAACGATACAATTAGCAATTATAACATACCGAGGCCCGTTAGTGCTCTGGAGGAACAGGTATCTTCATTATGCAATGGTGCAGGGAACAATGACGTCGACCATGAGAGTGTAATAGTGATAATGATGAAGACGATGATGCTGTTGATGATAACGATTAGAATTATAATGTTCATTATGACAGAAATCGTGATAATAAAAATTAAGAGTCCACTGTTTAAATGAATATATATTTATTTATTTACTTGAACATACAGGTACGTCAGTTATGTACTGTACTAGTTCTGATGGTGGCGATGGTGTTGTGTGCTTGCTCTTTTTATTCGTTTTTATTTTTATTCGTTTTCATGTATGTAAATTATTATCCAAACATATTTGAAGCTGTATTTTTTTTTTTTTTTTTTTTTGCCGCTTTGCCTTTCACATAAAAAAGTAATTTCACGAAGGGTGAAATACAGAACTTTACTTTTGGTGTAACAAAATACTTGTCATTTATGAATGCCAGACCTTTTCTTCCATGATGGCGCCCGACATTCCTCTCAGGCCCCTCTACACCCCGCGGCAGATTTATATGCTTTTCCTTCTTTTATTTTTTTCCTTCTTTTTCTTTCTTTTTACTACAGGTTCCGCATGCACCATTGGTTGCCTTGTCTGAGTACTGTTGGGTGGACCATATATATATATATATATATATATATATATATATATATATATATATATATATATATATATATATATATATATATATATATATATATATATATATATATATATATATATATATATATATATATATATACACTGCAGTGATGCTTCCTGAAAGCCCCTGGTGATGCACTGGACCAAAGCTTTCAAAGCTGAGATGCATGGGCGACATGAGGGTGACTGCTCCAATTGACGGACTCTCAGCGCCGCGGGCGAGAGCTGCTCAAGGGACGCACCTCCACCACCCTCACACACTCACCACTGGGCCACCCGCCCCCACTGCTGACGGTTAAGTTGCCAGTCAAATTTTTTTTTTTTTCAATTCATACGTGAATAGCGCCGCGTTAAAGGTGATATGCACAATACATATATTAATAGGGAGCCAAATAAATCAGCTGGACACTGATCTCCAGTTCATCGCTTTTGTCGATGGGTCGCCTCAGGCAGCCGTACACACTTATGTATTGTCATCACATTCAAAACAGCATTCACACTTTGGGCTCGTTTTTCCAGGTGATATTTTTAGGTACATTAGCAAGGAAAAAAACGAATAATTCGGTTACTGCTACGTATTTTACATATGTGCTTTATCGGCACAGACACCTCACCTCACCCACCCACACAAACACACACACACACACACACACACACACACACACACACACACACACACACACACACACACACACACACACACACACACACACACACACACACACACACGTGCGTGCGCGCGGGTGCGCGAGTGCACGCGCAATATATATATATATATATATATATATATATATATATATATATATATATATATATATATATATATATATATATATATATATATATATATATATATATATATTTTTTTTTTTTTTTTTTTTTTTTTTTTTTTTTTTTTTTACTGTCGCACATAAGCAAAAGAGAGAATGAGATAAGGAAAAAAACAGATTCATGTATCCCCCTCTCAATACACCACTTTTATACGGACACGCGCGTGGCCCATCCACCGACCCACCCACCAACAAAGAGTGCGGTTTCGCAGTATTTTGGCACATAAACAACACTAAAACATGCAGGGATAAATCAAAGTTTTAATCTTTGCACACTAATGTCTGAAATGAGGTTCGAGGTGCGGTGAACCTAGTACTTCAGGAGGAAGGCAAACACTTCCCAACGTGCCTTCAGGCTCGATGCATCAATACCACGATGCTTCAATCTTTAACACTCCACTCCGCATTTCCCGCCACTTCCTGCAGCGGTGCCGTGTCCATGGTGGCCGCGATGAATCTCTGGAATCAACGTTGCTGATTGTTGTTTGATTTTTTCACAGCTATACCCGTAATATCTTCAAATGGAAATAGTATGCCGAAAAAATACATAACAATTAAGATTTCATAAAAGTGCCGACATTTTTTCTGTAAATGAATACCAATAGTTCGAGTGTTTTTGAATCTCTGAGTGTGTTTGCTTGTACCCTATTTAGGTTCCTGTGTACCTGGTGTCCTCAACTACCGCCCCACGTGCAACAGTCACACACCTTCAACACTCACCGCTGCATCGATCCTGGGGAACACCCTGACCACAGACACAAGGCGCGCTGCACCCGACCTTTGATGCTTGTGTTTGCCAGTTGCCTAGTGACCTGCAGTTTGTGGCTTCGTGATCCAAATGAAGCCCACGTCACCAGTCATCTGACCCACATCGGAGGCAGTCTGCTGCACGCCACATACCACACACGTCCCGTCAGGCACAGACGCGATTGACACGACAGTTTGATGAAGGATTTTCTTTCATGCACATTAAGTAATTTCCTTTCTTCAAATATATTTCTTTTCCCTCCCTTTCAAAGAAAACCTACCAATAAGAACACGTCTGAGCATGTGTGACGGGTCCTTGCTACCCAGACAGATGCGAGTCACGTGGTAATCAGTGCTGCCGGCTAGTTTTTGCCTCGCCCTCCCACACATTACATATCGTTCATGCTTTTGTCTGCAGGCAGGTACTGGTGGCCAACACTACATGTCACTAACACGGATGACAATTAAGTCTACAAATTGAATATGGATGTTAGGGACTTAATTTAATTTACGTCCTAGATTTGATAAATGTTAGCCAGAATGAGTGAATATAACTGAATAGATAACAAACTTAGTAACTAATTACATAACTAAAACTAAGTAATTAATTAAACAAAAGGTATCATGATTGCAATTAACGTTGTAATAACTATGCATAAACCAAAGGCATCTAGAAACACAAAGGACTTGAGAATTATTGTAGTTAACTAATCCGGTGAGTAATACTATCTCGTGCTTCTTTATTTTAAACATCGACAACCTGATTCTCTACATGAGGAATGACAGGATGTTTTAGTACACTGTTATCCATAAGCTGCATTGGTTAAGTACCACGATTACATTAACGTGCAGAAAGTAGATATACATTTAAATTTAGCAATATGATTCTTTACATATTACACGCTGAGATGCTGCCTTTATGATCAAATCAGACACTGAAATCAATGGAATTAACCTTTCAAGGAAACAAAAGGCAAACAGTATAAACAGCTTTATTGTGATCATGGTTGCGGCTTTAAGTGGGGTATGGCGTGCCGGACAACTGAAGCAATGTTCTCTTCCGCGATTATATTGCTCATCTTAGCATTCATTTTTCATTTCACGTTATCAAGTTGTGTGTGTGTGTGTGTGTGTGTGTGTGTGTGTGTGTGTGTGTGTGTGTGTGTGTGTGTGTGTGTGTGTGTGTGTGTGTGTGTGTGTGTGTGTATGTGTGAGTGTTTGTATATCTGTCTGTCTGTTTGTAAATGTATTGCAATTTCCGGTTAAAAATAGACGAATTGTTTGATCGACTATTTTCTTTTCGCTGTAGCAATGGAATCATACGGAGTCAGAAAATAAATCAATGAAATATACGTATAATATGCGGCGTACAATAGCAGGAAAATAAGACGCTAATCATACCAAACTAATAATATTGCGTAATGAAAAATGGTAGGAATGGCACACGCACGCAAGCGGACACACACACACACACACACACACACACACACACACACACACACGCGCGCGCGCTAGACTCAGTGAAAGACCTGTAGAAGCAAACGGCGCCAGGCTTTTCAATACCATGCACGTGAAAGGGTCAAGGAAGTGAAGAAAGTAGCGGGCGAGCAGTGCATGACCTGAGTACAACCTGCGGAGTGGCGGCTCATCATGCACCACCTGCTGCCCTTCACGACAGGAGCAGGCGGCAGCTGACGGCGACATCGATCCGCCACACCACGCCCCGCCACCCTCTCCCCAAATGCCGCCCCGCCGCTCACCCACAACCACGCTATCACCGCAACACGGGCAGCGGCAGCCTGACCTTGACTGTGCTGCACGTGCTCGCAATGTACAATACTGTGCTGCACCGAGACCACGCTAGCGAAAAGTAACCGAAAAAATTTTCCTGGTGTTGTGAAATGCAACGACTGACGAACTTAGCAACATGGAAGCAGCGGAAGCAGGAAGGAAGCTCAGACGAGGCTCACAAGCCCCAGTGAAGGAGGTATACCAGCCGCCCCAGACAAAAATCAGTCTTCCTCTTTTTTATCTTAAAAAAAAAAAAGGTAGTTTCTAATTCGGAGAAACTAAATGGAAACTACACTACACACAGACTTGGTGATCAAAGCTTTTCCTCGTATTGGTTGTTGTTGTTGTTGTTGGTGGTGGTGGTGGTGGTGGTAGTGGTGGTAGTGGTAGTGGTGGTGGTGGTGGTGATGGTGGTGGTGGTGGTGGTGATGGTGGTGGTGATTATAGTGAGGTGGTGTTGGTTATTGTTGTTACTGAGTTTCATTGTCGTTGGTGGGTGTTGCTTGTTGTAGCTGTCATTGTTGTTATTGCTGTTGTTATTGCTACTGTTGTTGCTGCTGTTGTTGTTGTTGTTGCAGATGACGGGCTGTGATGGCGCCGGGACAGTAATTACAGGTTAGGTTCATATTTGCATAACACACAGCGATAGCTCAGCGATGGTGATAACACCAAAGCACCTCAGATTAACACTAACAAGTAGACCGACCTGATGAGTGACCAGCACCAGCACTACCACCACCACTACTACCACCATTACCGCAACAAGTAGAGCAACCTGATGAATACCTACCACCACCACCACCACTATCACTGCTACTGCAGCTGCTATTACCATCACTTTTATTATTATTGCCATCACCCACACCAGCATAATCACCAGTGCAGCAGCCATTATAACTCCTACCTTTTTCACTACCCTTGTCACCACCACCACCACCACCACCACTTCAACACTTAACACCACACCTACGCACACTCAGCAGTCACCCCCGCTACAGTTACTTTCAGAGAAACACGCATTGCCTGACATAATAGCATTTTAAGAAACAAACAATGAGGAGCAAGCTTTTTATTTCCTCTCACAATGGTCTTTTATTCTCTCTTCCTCAGACCGAAACCTCCTCGAGTCACGCGGCATTAGGACACCTCCCCCGGTCTGTGTGGTGACTGCGGGGCTTCCTTGGCGGTCTTCACAAGCCTTCACACACGAGGTCGGTCTCTTAGATTTGGATGTTTTCTCATTCTTTCACACTTTGGCACCTTCTCTCTTTGGCGCTTCCACTATTCGGTTCTTCTGTTTTCAGGTACTTTCGATCTCTGTCATTTCGCTATTTGGCACTTTCACTCTCCGGTATTTCCACTTTCTGGCGCTCCTGCTCTTTGGTGCATCTACTCTTTCGCACTTTGTCTCTCTGGCACTTTCATTGTTCAGCACTCTCAGTTCTTAGCACTTTCGCTCCTCGGCACTCTCGCTTTCTAGCACTTTCGCTCTTTTGCATTTTCATTCTTCGGCACTTCCACTCCCAGGCATTTCCACTCTACATCACTTCCACTCTCCGGCAATCTCCTTCTTAGATCCTGACTAACCTCTCCTTATCTGATAACAACACTATACTCTGGTTGGGGAGTTTCAAAAATGCTTCTTAGATGAGTTAAATAAGTTTTCTTCTTAATTTCTTTCCGGTTCAAAATTCGACCGTCTTGTGTATTAAAGCGAGCACTTCCCCTTCAGTGATCTTGAAAGACCTCCTTGTCTATCGATACTCCTTTTTTTCTTTTTTTTCTTCTTCTTCTTCTTCTTCTTCTTCTCCTTCTTCTTCTTCTTCTTCTTCTTCTTCTTCTTCTTCGCCTTCTTCGTCTTCGTCTTCGTTTTCCTTTTCGTCTTCTTTTTCTTATTCTTCGTCTTCGTCCTCTGCGTCTTCGTCTTCTTCTTCTTCTTCTTCTTCTTCTTCTTCTTCTTCTTCTTCTTCTTCTTTTCCTTGCATTATTCACATTCTTTTACAAGCGATATTTTATTATCTTTTTCTTTCTTCGCTCAAGCCTCAGCAGCTTTGTTTTGAGAGTAATAATTACTTCCTGGTCGATCTTTAATGATCTTTATTCCTACCCCCTTTTTTTTTTTTGTCTTTGCGAATGACGAAGATGTTTTCTTTTTTCTATTTCCTTTTTTTTTTTATCTAAGCTTCGACAGTGTTGTTTATGAAGGTAATAAGTATTCCCCTTTCCTCGCTCTTTGCTGACCTCCTTCTCTGCCAGCACTCTCTCTTTTCGTTGCTATTTTTCACAACTCTTCGCAGACAACGACGAAAGTGGTTCCTCCTTGCTCTCTTTCCGTCCAGACTTCAGCGACCTTGTTTTATGAAAGTAACAAGTGCTTCTCCTTCCTGTATCTTTATTAACCTCCTTCTCTGCCAACGCTTTGTCCTTGGGGTGCAATCTATCATATTTAGAGGAAAAGTTTGAACAATTGTGTGTGATTGTGTAAGCCGAGGTTCTTGGGCGGAAGTCTGGCGGGGCTGTGGACGAGGCGAAGGATTTCAGTTGTCACGCGTAATGGTCACATGTGGCCCTTGGAGTGGTCCACCATGCGTTTCCTCTTCTTTTATATCTCGTTGCCTTCTTCATGATTTCTGTCAAGGCTGCTCTGTAACACAATTTCCACCGCCGTCTTCCATATCATGCTAGTTCCTGCTCTGAAGTCTTTGTAGTTTCGTAAAAGCCGTGATTTTCCTTTTCTTTTTTTTTCCCCGTAATTCAAGCCTTCTCCTTTCATGAATTATATACCAGACCTTCCAGTTTTTTGTTCCTATGTATCCATATTTCAGTGTTGCTGAGTGGTGGTACAGAAAAACTAACACAATGAGGAAAGTCTGGCAAGGAGTGCTGCGTGTGGGCGAGGGGGTGATGATGGTGGGTCGTTGACCTAGCCAGGGCTGCTCAACGCCTGGTGGCTGCCTCTGAGTGGTGACTCCCTGGAGAGGAGGGATCGTGGCGGCTGTTGCCCTTTACGCACCAAGGGACGAAATATACGGAAGTTCTAAATAAAACAGTGAATTTTCCAGGAAGGCAATATGGTGATCGTTTGGAATTCAGTTTCCTTTTTTCCCAGGAAGAAAACACTTATCCACAGTGAGCGATGCGGTGGGCCGCCCGCTGCCAAACTTGTTCCTTTACTTGTACCAGCTTTGCCCTCGCCGTAAATTAAAGTCTTCGGTCACAAGATGTCTTTGTCCTTGATGAAAGAACAGCTTGTTTCTTCACAAAAATAAATAAATAAATAAATAAATAATAATAATAATGATAGAATAGATAAATAAATAAACAAACAAATATGTTAGTAAATAAACGAATAAATCATGCATATTACATCCGTCATCATTAGCATATCCACTCTATTACATTTCACGCTTTCCATCCCTCGCTTCTCTAGAAAAAAAATTAAATTGTTTTCAGGAGTAAGCAGCAAACATTTGTTTTCCGTCAAGCAAGGCAACACTCGTGGTGCACGATTGAGGCAACACAAGTCGTGGAATTCATGTACGTTACACTCAGCACCATAAGAGAGAGAGAGAGAGAGAGAGAGAAACTCGAGCACCATACAGAAGTATAAACCGGGACAATATCAAACCCAATTCATAAAGAAAGGCCATATGGGAGGCTTAAAAAAAAATCATGCAGAATTAATTTCACTAACACTTTACGAGAAAGCTTGATTGTAGAGGGTTTGAGGGATATTCAATAGAGGAGATCACTTTACAGTATAAAACCACACCATTTTTTCATTTGGACCAGTGTGGACGGGTATACCTAAACCATTATTTTACACGATCCAGGCATAGCCATGATGTTCGCTGGCATGGTGGTGGCGGCGTCAGGTTTATGGTGCACGGTGACTGTGAGGTGCAGTGGAGCGAGGGAAGTGATAACATGGTGAAGTGATAACGTGACAAAGTGGCGAGATGATCACAGGCAGGTATTGTACGCATTGTTGTGGTGACGGGGAGCAGTGCCGTGCAGGGCAGTATTTTGAAACGCTCTAGGCTCTTCATAAAGTCTGTTTTCAAAGGTCACGGAGATGACTAGTCGGATTCCTCCCTTCCTCCAGTGACAAAACGTAGCCAAATTTCTACATACAAAAATATAGCATTATATATTATATATGTATGATACGACATGTCTAGAAGATAGGCTAGGAGAAAAATATTCCTCTCAATGTCTTTTTCTGACAGTGGCATCCTCTTAACCCTACCCATCACCGTTACTGTGCAACATGGTACACCATATCGCTACGTGACCACTGTTGTCTAGTGCTTGGTAAAAGGCATTTAAAAAAAAAAGTCTCAAAGAAATAGGAGACGAAGGATTAGACAGGATGGCCAATTTAGTTTCTGATTTATGAGTCATCTTCATACTCCTCTTGAAACAGTTCAAGTAGTAGGAGGAGAAAAAAAAAAAAAAAAGAGACAGGAGAAGTTTCGGTTAACGAGTGAAAGGAATGAAAGAATGAAGATGCTGGCTAACTCTTGCATTAGTAAGGTGGAGAGAGAATAAGAGTGAAAATAAATAGAAATTATCATCCAGTAAGGCTGCGTAGGAAGGGCAGGTACGCAGTTACTAATGTAAGCTCAGAATAACAGTAACCATGGAATAACGATAGAAGATAGTAAGACATGCAACACTGCGGCGGTGAGAGAATCAAGAGGAGACGAGTCGATGAGGAGAAAAGCTTTTGACTCCATGCTTAGAAGGGCTACGTAACCTATCAATCGTCACGTTTTGTTACTAGACTCGAATCAGAGGACTCACGATTAACAGAAAACATAACGGAGTGGGAGGAAGTGGATAAGGTTTTTTTGCCCCCTGACCTTGACTACACTTGCTGATCAACACCCTCCTCTCGCAGGGCACCAAAATCCCCAAAGCTGTGGTAATTACGGCGGTCAGAGTGTGAGAAGCATGATTTCTGATGTCTGTGGAAAACTGAGAAAAATGAGGAACTAGAGGAGGAGGAGGAGGAGGAGGAGGAGGAGGAGGAGGAGAAAAAAGAAGAATGAGAACAAAAAGAACAAGTAAAAAAAAAGAAACGAAAAGAAAAGAGAAAAAGAGAAAGGAGGAAAAATAGATTACAGCCAAGAGCAGGACAAAGATAAATGGAGAGGAGTAAGGAAGAGGCAATAAAGTTAAGAGAAAGAGAAAGAGAATATAGGAGGAGGAGGAGGAGAAGGAGGAGAAATGGTAATTAAAACGAGGAATACTCGAACAGTCTCGCGGAAATGAGAAGGAAGGGAACGTTTAGAGGAAAAGGGACACGCTGGGATTGGTGATGGTGGTGGTGGTGGCAGTGGTGGTGGTGGTGGTGGTAGGAGAACTGTTGGTGGATGGATGGATGGATAGATAGAGAGAGGCAGGTAGTGACTAAGGAAAGATAGATGAATGTACAAAAAAAAATGCAGATTGATAGACAGACAGGTACATTAGTAGTAGTAGTAGTAGTAGTAGTAGTAGTAGTAGTGGTGGTGGTGGTAGTTAACGATTATGTGGATTATCACCAATACGACTATTTCAATTATACTATTGATCTTACTATCACTAGGACCTAATGCAAGAGTTAACAGTATCTTCACTTTTCCATCCCTTCCTCAGAACTCTGCTCGTTTTCGTTTTTCCAAAGTTCATCACTGTTCTGTCCAATTAACTAATGCAAGGGATAACCGGTACCTTCATTCTTTGCATCATTCTCTCTAATTCAAGAATTAATTAGTATTTTCACTCTTTAATCCCTTTCACTGTAAACTGTGAAACTTTCTCCTTATTTCCTTCTCCTCCTTCTTACGACTTGGACTGTTTCAAAGGAGTAGCAAGACACCTCAAAGTAAATAAGTCAGTTCTTTCGTTTATTCTCCTACCGTTTCTTTCTGGGTACGACATTATGAGTGGGCTTTTATTGTATCCATTTTTGTGATCTTCTCAACACGGTCTTCTCAACACACAAAATAAAAAAAAAGAAAGAAAGAAAAGAGAGAAAGAAAGGAAGGTTAATAAGCTTAAAATACATTACTCTAAATTAGTAACTTGCTAGCACAGTGAACATTTACCTTATTATACATGTCACACCACACATGTACTGCCGTAAGTATGTATGTAGACTACACCAGACCAGTCTCCCTGACACACTAAAAGAAAGAAATAAAGAAAACAAAAAACGACTACTCAAAATTAGTTATTTTTCTAGCATTGTGAGCATTTACATCATCACTCATGCCACACACCACACACTGCTACCGTTCTTACATAGACCACAATATAGAAGTCTGTATATTTTATGCTACATACTTCCCAGAGAATGACGATTAGATATTTATTTCCTATATGAATATTTTTGTGTCTCCTAACCAGTCTTCTTTGCTACGGTCATTCTTTGCTAGCATTCAGAGCACAGTAAAAATGGTTTACACACACACACACGAGAGAGAGAGAAAGAGAGAGAGAGAGAGAGAGAGAGAGAGAGAGAGAGAGAGAGAGAGAGAGAGAGAGAGAGAGAGAGAGAGCAGGAGGTTAACTTTGTAATTTCTAAACAGCAGAACTAACTACGAGACTTGCACAAAAAATGTTCCAAAAAAAAATCGCAGCTTATCATGAAGAAAAATTGTGTAGCAATTAAAAAAAAATAATGGTGAGTGAATTATGAGTGTAAACCTGAATCACGCTTCTCAACAGCAACGTATTTCCCAGTTCCTGAAATATTAACACCTCAAATATCGCTAAACAAACATATAACGCCCACCGTGGACAGGAGTGGTGGGGTGACGACGAAACTTGAAAGCATGTGTGGTGTGGGGCTACTGGCTAACTGCGTACATGGAGGCAGGGGCTGGGGGCAGGAGCAGGAGGGAGGGGTGATGGGCAAAGGGGCGAGGGGAGGAGGAGGGGAGTAAGGAGGAATAGTGAGCCTGTGCCCTCTGTTCATGCCTTCCTGTAATTAAGACATGATAGTGTCGTTTTATCTTTCTATTCGCCCTTTGTGTGTGTGTGCATGTATGTGTGTGTGTATGTGTGTGTGTGTGTGTGTGTGTGTTTGTGTAATTCCCCGTCCTGAGGATCACGTGCGGGACTCGTGATCGCCTGCCATTACCCTCCCGGAAGTGTGTGTGACTGTATTTATTCTCTAATCAGCCACGTCATCCCTTCAGAGAGAGAAAGAGAGAGAGAGAGAGTTCAAGCCCAATCCTACAAGTACATACGAGTACCCAAGAATCACCGGAAATCATGAAATCAATGAACGTTAAGAAAGGCCTTCAATCGTGTGGGGATCAATGTCGTGAATACTTAACGAGACCTACTCTTTGCTGCTCACTGTTACGACGCGACTTGCTATTGATTTGCCGGATACTTTTCATTCATCCTTAGACTACAACCGCTGGTGAAAGTAATGATTTGATAAACCTTACTGTATTTGAGTACTGTATTTAAGTTGTGCCGATAAAGTTTCGGCTTCAAAAAGGCTAGCTACAGTTCCCTTGCGTTATTCTTCACTGTTATTATGTGTAATGTATGTTAGTGGCCATGATCAAATGTTCAGATTTTACTGCACCAGAATAACTAAGTGTATGAAGGTATACGAGTAATGAGATGTGTGATGTGGTGAGCGGTGGCTGGTGAGTGGTGTGCATTGCCTGTATTGCGCCTACTGCTCGTTTGCTAGGTCAAAGTAAAGAGAGCACCACCTGTCATGACCGCCTACCAGCAGAGACCTTCCATTCTGCATACTCTGTTAATATTCGTAGGTGAAATTGTACCTACATAAGCACATCTATACTCAAGTCCTCCTCCTCCTCTTCCTCCTCTTCCTCCTCCTCTATACTATCCTACTTCTCTCATTGTTTTTTTTTTTATTTATTTATTTTTTTTTGTAAGCCCCCATAAACAATTCCTTAAGGACCAACAAGTGTTCTGTTGTTAGGTCTTCCCTCCTTTATGTTCCTTAGGTCTTCTGATATTTCTTCTTCCTTTGTGTTCCTGAGGTCTTCTAATGTTTCTTCTTCCCTTAAATCCTTTTGTGTTTCTCCTCCTCTTCCTCCTCCTCCTTCTTCTGCATCGCCGTAACTAAAGTTTGACGAGGCGAACTTGTGTTGTGTGGGTGTCTTAAGCGTGGTCAGAACGGCAGCACAAACTGGTCGCGCACACACAGACTTGATGATAGATGGGAGGCACTGCAACGTGGTGGTGATACAAGCCGCTTAGTTGCTGCTTGTGAATGGCCTCCCAGCAGAGTTCAAATGGGTAATGGCTGCTCTTCTAGTGCATATTACTGAATGAAGGGCGCCTACGTGTTCACCATAACTTGCTCTAACATTGTGATCACAGCCTGGGTCAAGTGTGGCGCTAGCGTGTAATGCAGATGTTAAGGTGTGTTTTGTACCCATGCCATCTGGCGACACCACAAACACAACCTGTCTGCGTGTGAAGCTAGCAGTGTGCATGGCTCTTAATGTGTGTGTGTGTGTGTGAAATAGCAGAGTATCTTCACTTCCCACCAACACTGCTACGACAAGATGACTCATGATTTACTATGGTATTTTTGTCACGAGGTAAAAACTAGATAAGGAATGAAAAAAATAACGGCAAAAGATAAATGTTTGAGTTTAAAAGATCGTCTTGGTTTATTTATCTATTGCGTATATGTAACTGCCTAATACCGAATAACCGAATGCTGTGTAGATCAGGAGGGAATCTGACAAATATTTAAGTGCGGTAGGGGTTGATGTAATAATGATGATTTAAGCAAAATCCTCAGGGTTAGTAACTACGATAAGATTAAAGTAACTGTGTTCAAATTTGATAAAGTTTGGAAAACGTGAGGAAAAAATTGAATCTCCAGTAGTGGCGGATGACTAGAATAGACTCAGTAATCAGGCTTTTAGTGCCAAGTCAATGAGGAGCTTTAAAAGAAATGTGAGTATAAAGGCATGTTCTATACAGGGACTACCACTTGTACACTTACTGCCTTTATTACCTTCCCTTATGCTATGTTCCTGCATGTAAAAGCAAGAATAGTGATGAGGAAGGTAAATTGCTGCCCTTTTAGCATAGACAGACGCATTTTCAACTAAAGATGGTACGTTATCAACAATTCCTTTCCTCCTGTTACACTCGTCTTCCCAGCCCTCCTCAGCCGTCACCCTCACCCTTCAACTCTCCTCTCTCTCTTGTTTCCCTTCCACCCTTACCTCAATATCAAACCCAAATTCCTCAAATCATCACACGGTCTGACAGGGAATCGATTCACTCGCACCATGTCAGACGCAACAACTCAACTGGTAACTGTCTTCTGCTGTAGTGTGTGAGAAAAGCCAGTCTCCACCCTCTCTCTCTCTCTCTCTCTCTCTCTCTCTCTCTCTCTCTCTCTCTCTCTCTCTCTCTCTCTCTCTCTCTCTCTCTCTCTCTCCTGGAAAGTTTCTTCGTAGTGAACAAACTTGCGCTTCTCTCTGTCAAAAACTACTCGCTTAAATTAACTCCAGCGATAAGTTTTTTTTTTTTTCCGCGTTGTAATTCGTTTTTATTTAGGCGGCAGCTTCTGTTGTGTTTTTGTTGGTTTTTGTTGTTATGTTATTGTTTTTTTTTTTCCTTTTTCTTCCTGCCCTTTTCCTTTTCTTCTCGCTTTAACATCATCATCTTCTCATCTATTCTCTTTCCTTTTCCTCTGTCTTTCATTTTCTTTTATGTTCTTCATTTTCTTCACTTTCCTTCATTTTCTTCTGTCCTTTTCTTCATTTTCTTATATTCTTTTCTTCATTTTCTTCTACTCTTTTCTCCATTTTTTCTATTTTTCTTAATTTTCTTCTACTTTCTTTCATTTTCTTCTATTTCCCTCAATTTTCTTCTCTTTCCTTAATTTTTCTTCTTTCCTTCATTATCTTCTTTCTTCATTTTCTTTTGTTCATTTTTTTCTCTATTTATTTTTTTATTTTATTTTTCATCTTTTTTTTTTTATCCTACTTCTATTTCCTTTTCTTTCCTTTCTTCCTATCAGCTCTTCTTTCAGCAGGTCACCAGCAGGAGCAGCGTGCCTAGGCCTTGAAACACTTATGCCTAATTCAACCTCACACCACAAATCGACTTCCGAAGAGCAGATGTGTGTCGCTTTCTTATTTTTTCAGTCAATCCCCTTGCAGCAATTACATAACTTGCTTCATAACGCACTCTCGTAATGTCCTCATCGAAGCTTTTTTTTTTTTTATGATTCTAGCCCATTATAAATTTTTCTTTCGTTTCCATCTCATCTCGAGGTAATATGGTCATTAGGTGAAGTGTATATACATGCACCTATTTACGGGGAACGAAACAAAGTGTGAAACTCTGTATATTGAATCCAGAAACCCGTACAATGGTAACGTAAGGTACTGCAAGTTAATACCAGAGGGTCACTCTTGAGCTTCCTTGGTACAAGCTCACACCGAAGACATCGAATGAATGAAACAAAAATAAATAAATAAATAAATGAAAATAATGATAATGGAGAAATAAAACAATAAATAAAATAAAAGAGGGAGACGAACCCGAAAACCAAAACAAAGCTCGAAACACTGAGCCAACTTGCAAACATGACATCAAGGATATATACATATATATATATATATATATATATATATATATATATATATATATATATATATATATATATATATATATATATATATATATATATATATATATATATAATAAGGAATGTGGCAAGTCATGTGTTTGGTGCGCAATTAATGATCTGTATTAAAGGACGGCGACTGGAATTGATCACGGAAGTGTTTAAGGAGGCAAAAGAATAAGATCACCCTCACATCCACCTACTAATAGTGAATCATATTTCTAAAAAGATTCGAACTCCACCTGATTGCCTCTCCCTACTCGCACCATCGTGTAGAGGTTACTTTATTAGGTAGTTTATTGATTATCGTTGATACGAGTTTAAGTGGTAATCAAATCAGTTTACAGATGATGAATGGTGGATTTTCAGAATAATAATTATGAAGCTTTGTTTTTCATTATTTTATCACATTGTATAGTATATTCGTGCTGCGAAAAAAAAATAAACAATATCTTCGTAAAAATATATTATGGTTTATTAAGAAACTAGACTAAATCCATCCAGTATGGCAACAGTCCAGTAAAATTAACTTTGATGGAGAGGTAAATGTCCCTCGGTCAGGATCAGTCCACTCAGGGAACACGGTCATTGACTCCTGCAGTCAATAGCCTCCGTGGAATCAGTAGCCTCAATACAACATTAACGTATTGTTCCCGCTCACAGATCTCCTGACTGATAAACCACCAAGTCCAGATTTGCTAGACAGTTCAGCTTTCATTTCGGATTTATAAATTTCTCTTATTGATAATATTATAAACACAAATCCTTAAACAATTGTCATTTAGTAGAGGACGCTACAAATGTCTTCTTGTATCATTTGTCTTTTCCATGTCCATAAAACGCTTACAAGATATTACGAAAGCAAAAAGAATGCTATCAAATCTAAATTTAGACATCAGTCAGCAGACCTGTACTATGCGAGCATAACATGTGGGATCCGAGCACCCTGGAGTGAAGGGAGTGGAGAGCACACCTGAGGAATATTGTTCTCCTCCCTCAAAGGGTGAACGATAGTGACTTTTTCCGTAACGAAATAACTGCGAGAGGAATTTTCCACAAAAGGAAAAGCCATTGATCTTCTCTTTCCTTGTATCATTCAAGACTACGCCTGACCTGTGTTGTCTTGAAAAAAAATAATAGTGATGATCCTCACCCACGGCAATCAAAGCTTCCCGTGGGTGTTTTTACTTATCTGAACAACAGGTGTACTCGTACTTCACACGGGACCTGACCTGGGAGACAGTGACCGCTTGATAACAAAGTTACCAAGGAAGCTAGAATATTTCTTTAAATAACCCATAATCCTTGAAACCTTCAAAATTACTGTGTTGATTCAGCTTCACGAGTCCGCTCAGACTAGGGCGATTACTTAGTGGCTAAACGTCGCCAGACATCCAACGTATCTAAGACCCACATACCACCTCTCCCTTCCTCCTCATTGCCAGTTTCCCTCCACCACAGAGCTCTGAGGCATCCCAGAAGCAGTTAGATGCGAGTATTCTGACAGTCAGTGAGCGGCGTCAGGGATGTTGCCTCATTAACTAGGACTAGGACGATATTTTCAGAAGAGAATCACTCTGCTTAATTTGAAGGGGAGTGTCTCAGGTAATCATGTGGTGTCTCTTCCGTGTCACTAATCTTCACTTTGAGGACTAGTTTCGGAGAAAGAATTCCACTATTATATTTCTCACACACAGCTCGCCTCCACTTCGCTCTATTATTCATGGTCTTCACTACCGGGGGGAGGCTGCTGCCATGGTGATAATCTGCTTTGAGGTTGTCGTGTACATTTTGTTGTACCATACTGCAGCGGGACGCGTAACACTGCAGTCACATGAGAATAAAGACAACACTTTCTTCTTGGAATGCAAACTTACTCATGTGTGTATGAGTATACGTTTCAGTAAACAAGAATGAAACCTTTTTCCTTTTTTTTTTTTTTACCAAGGCTCAATGTGAATTTTTCTTTTCAAGCAGAAATATTTATATTTTTTATTTATATTTATAACTAATGTCTACCCACTGAGTGATGTCTTCTTTATCTGTCTAGTACACATGTAAAGAACAGATATCACCTCCAGCATCGCCAAGGCAGGACTGCACTTGATATTTGAAAGGTATATCTTGCGGCAAGTTTGAAGGCTGAGACGGCAGTGGTTGCCAAAATAAAAGTAAACAAAAACAGTAGCGCCGCGGTGAAGGCTGCGCTACACTGCTGCGCCAAGACGGGGGACGGACCGCCGCGATGTTTTCATGTTGGCGGATAAAGAAAATCAGACATATGCTAAGAAACCTAATGTTAAAATAATGATATACACGTAAACTGCAACAAAATTTCTCCATTTATTTTCTTTTATTTTTTTTCTTCTTTTCTTCGTTCCTTTCTTTTTCTTTTTCTGTTTTATTCGCAATAGTGTTGCTGTTGTTATCATTATCATCATCACCGTGCTGTTGTTTCTGCAGTCGCAGTTGCTGTTGCTGCTGCTTTTTTTTTTTCTTCTTTATGATGATGCTATCGTTATCATCATCAAGGGAGGCTCAGCTACTGTGACTAGAGATCTCAAAAACCTGTATATGCTTACACTCATCGTACCATAAAATATAATTGTGGTCACTGGTCCAGCAGCCTGCCACACTCGCATCCACTGTTCCTTCAACCTTAAGTCCTATGATCTGGTGAAAGTGTCAGGTTACGTAAGGAGACTGTCAGCACATCAAAGAACTAAATATTGAGGGAAAAGAACTGACACCAGAGACATCTAGTGAGAGAAACAATAAAACAAGACTGAGTGAAGCGAACACGAACACTGAAACAAAGCTCGAAACAATGAACTAACACGCGAATATGACACAGGAGATACAAGTAATAAGGAACGGGACAAGTCATGTGGATGGTCTGCTGGGAGGAGTAGCACGTTAGCAGGCAACTGGCAGGGACTGTATTAACATAACTCGTCTTGGATGATGCAACAAAGGCACAGACGTTATTATCTAAACCCTTCTCTTTCTTCCTATTGATTGGTTGGGTAAACGTCCGTCCGTCCGTCTCTCTCTCTCTCTCTCTCTCTCTCTCTCAAGACCCTCATTCTCCTCAAATTAACTGTTCGCTGCCAATGTATATAATTTTTACGTATTACATCCATAACAAGCAGCAGCTGAGGGTCTTCATATCTTTCACACAACCGTAAAAAAAATAATAAAAACGCACACACAACCTCACTGCCTGTCATGAGCGTGCACAATAACCATCTACCTTTCCTTAAGCGCCTATCGTGTGTCCGGGTAGAGAGGGACCAATGCGGATTAATGAGACGCACTGAATTTCCTTTTACTTCCTACCCTCATTTCCCGGCCGCTCCCTCTGCCTATCCACTCAACACCTCTACACCTATCCACCTGTAGCGGGATTCATAAGGAATAACGAGACACGCACTAAAACTCCTATTGCGCCCTATTCACATGTCCTGGCTTCTCCACTCACCCACAGCACCGGTACACCCCTCAACATTCCTATTTTAATTACATCCACATTTCTTGGACTTTTCCTGTACCCATCAAAACCCTTCCTCCCACCCACCACCTGTCTCCACCTATTCACCTCTCCCCCTCCCAGGTAAAGATGCGTGGCTCCCGTCGACTTATGAGTAAACGGAACACAATACCAGTGGCTTCATGAGTGTTGGTCACGCGTGTTGGGAGTGACTGGATAATGTACCGGGTTGTCTGATAAGGCTGACCTTGACGACCACTTGGCCCTTGAGTGGTAAAGGTGGTGGTGGTGTTTTTTTAATGTGGCTTTACGTATATTCTTGTGTTTTTATGTACTTATGGTGGTGTTGGCGGTGGTGGAGGTGGTTTCCGTTTTTCTTCGTTCTCTCCACCTTGTCCTCACCACTATTATCATCATCTTGCTATTACTACCATAGTTGTTGTTGATCTTGTTGAATGTTGGTTGCGGTTGTTGTTGGGCGCTGGTTGGTGTTGTGGTTGTTGTTGATCTTGTTGAGGGTTGATTGATGTTATTGTTTGGCATTAGTTGTTATTGTTATGGCTGTTATGGCTGCTGTGATTGTTGCTGTTGTTGTGGTTGTTGCGTTGTACTGCTGTTGCTGCCTTGTATTGCTGTTGTCTCGTTGCTGTTGCAATGTACTGTTGTGTTGTGTTGTTGCATTATATTGTTATGTAGTGTTTTTGTTGTTGCATTATATTGTTATGTAGTGTTGTTGTTGTTGTTTCATAATGCTGCTGTATTATTGTTGTTGTATTCCTGTTGTATTCCTGTTCTTGTGTTATTGTTTTTTGCTGCTGCTGCTGCTGATGCTGCCGCTTGTTCAACAAGCACAGTAGTTAACTGTTCACTGATCATTGAAAACCTTTAACAACATGAGTAGGAGGCGTGACAGGCAGGGAAGTTACTATGAACTAGCGAGCAGTGAGTGTGTGTGTGTGTGTGTGTGTGTAAACCAGTCAACCATGCTATCACCAGATAATCACTAGTTACCTGGAGAAAACATCAATCCAAGCACTGCCTCGAGCGTTTCATGAAACATGAGTAAATTCAAATATAATGAAGATTAAGTCACCTGTAGCTCCACAAGTACCACAAATTAATTTTACACTTGCGACATAATTCACAAGTGTTCGCCACTCGTGGGACGCACCCTCTTTTAGTCGCACCTACTGACAGTACCTCTGTTTAGCTCCTGCTTTGGTTCAGAGAACAAGAGCCTGTGTGTAACGATTCGGGGCTGAAGCCTCAACCGTTCGCTTAAATGGTCTATGCATATTCACCACGTGCCTTACGATGCAACTTAGTGTATTTCTGGCCATATCGTTTCTCCGCACGTTCCTGTCAAGTTACATTCGGTGTAGCTGGGCGGCCAAGGCAAGCAATCAGCGAAGAAAAGTAATATGTGATCACGTTTCATAATTGCGGAAGCGGAAGGTGCGAGGTGCGAGCCACCGCGGCATCCCCGGGCAAGACTACTGGTGAGGGCTTACCTTGTGTGGAGCTCGCTGAGAGGGTGTCGTTAGCGCCCAGAGCGTGTGTGGTCATTATTATTGTTGTTACTGAAGACTCGAGCGAGCTGCTAGGGCGTGGCAGGTCACTGGCTGGGCGGGCTTACCCACTGTCAATGTGATGCTTGTGTCCCGGTGGCAGCGGCAGCATCCTACCGCTCCTTCACCTCACAGTCACGCCGTCCTCTACACTCAGGACATCCGCACGGTGAAAAGTAAATTTGCCGCAATTAAATACTCAAGCACTGAAACCTCCCTAACACATGATATCTTGAGGGACACATCGCGGATCTAACAATTCCACTCCCCTCCAGAGGTCTGCCGGCATTGTTTAGTCGGGGCGGCGACGGCTCACTTCACAGAGTTCCGTTTTCGTTAGCGGTCGCGAGCGGCGGCAGCGGCGTAATCTCCACACTGTCCTGGAGCCAACTCGTCCAGGTCTCCAGCGGGAGCTCTTCACTCCCCACACCGCGCAGACGCATCTCACCCTCTAGACAAAAGCGCATCGATGTTGATGCTATTTTTAAATAATAGGAAGAACCATATTTTGACGGCTCCAAAATTCATTTACTTTTGTAGCAGGTGTTTTTTTTTTCTTTTTTTAGCTTTCCCTTCATCACATACTATGCAATACTGTGTGAGAGGCGGCGCCGGCTCGGTAATCGATAATTTCTCCTGGGAAGAGCTGTGGCTGGCACAAGTTTACTCTTTTTATATTACAAATAAAAATACGTAACAGTTTTATGTTCCCTGACTACTAGAAAGGCCTCTTGGATATACACCCCACTACTAACACCAGTATTATCTCACACGCTTCTCTGTGACGCCGCAGGAGGAACAGGAAAGAAATAGGGAGAGGAGCGATCAACAGGAGGAAGAGAACGACAACAGGTGGTGATAAAGCATTTGATGTCTCGGAAAAAAATATCGATGTTCTCGGATCTCTGGGAAACTTTAGTGTGCACTCGTAAATAAGTGATGGGGACTCTTCGTACTGTATACCCTGATCCCTAAATGTGCTGGCCGAGGTAGAGAGAAGGGGATGAGCGGCGCGTCCTGAAGCTCCATCAACGGATTATATTGACGGAATGAAAATACGCACGCACACACACACACACACTGTACAGGGATGCCAGAGGAGAACAAAGCATCCACCCAAACACGGTTAAAACACGCTGCATTCACCGCTGGGAGAATTAGTTAATTAATTAATGTTAAATGTTTCATTCCGGCGCACATAAATTTTGTAACGAGGTGTGTTTCATAACTTATGGTTCACTCATTGCATTCATTTTAACTCCGTACTCTTCACATCTTGCGGAGTGCAATTGCTGAGGAGTAGTGTTCAAATCTCTCTCTCTCTCTCTCTCTCTCTCTCTCTCTCTCTCTCTCTCTCTCTCTCTCTCTCTCTCTCTCTCTCTCTCTCTCTGACGCTTACTATAGTACTGCATGGTTTGTACAGCAACGGCTAATCCGATTACAGAAATGCTGAACATAATCAACCGATTTTTCTTTTTACTTTTGTATTAAATTGTGTAAGAAGTAAAAAGGTTTATCTATTTTTTAGTGTCTGAGTACAAAAGAAAAAATAGTACAGTTCTATAAATACGAAATGTAGTACTCCAGCTACAGAAATATTCATCGTAATCCACTACAGTTTACTTCAGTAAATTTATTCACTTTTTTGTGTGTGTGTGCTCTATAAATAAACTATTTAGGACAGAAATTAATAAAGTTTCATGGAATATGATATGTTTCGTAATACTTCAACTGCCGTATCATCTATGAAGCTTCCAAACATTCAAAAAGATAAAGAGAACCAGAAAACTCACTCAATTTCTTACCTAAGCACTCATTCGCTTACGAATTTTCGTCACGAAGGGAGCACAAATTACATACTAATATAATAGTAATTCTATACCAAAATAGCAGTTTATTTCACGCGTACAGACAAGTCAGATGCATTCTTATGAAGCCTGCCTTTCATTGCTCTTAAAGGGAATATGTCCTGAGACCATTAATGGCGATCCCCAATAAAAATGAGTGACATGATATCAAAAAGAGAGAGAAAAATAAAAAGTGAAGAAAATAAAGAATAAAACTGAATGACAGTTAAGAAGTTTTATAACATACTATTTCTTGCTGTATGTTTTCCAGTCACGTAATAATTCGTTTCGTTCCGTATTATCAATCATCATCATCATCATCATCATCATCATCATCATCATCATCGTCGTCATCACCATTATCATCATCATCTATGACTGCACTACGAAAAAAAAAAAATCCTAATAGCTGGTGAAAGGCGAGGGGACGAGGCGCCAGTTAATTTCGCTTCACGCTAGCTTAAGGCGTCTTGGCAAGGCTAACACTTTGGTCTCATTTCTCTCCGTTGACTTGCTAGTATGGCTGCACCCAGGGAAGCTCCGGTTGAGAATTTTTTTGGTGCACGCTGCATAGCACTTCTGTTTAACCCTTCCCACTATTACGTGCATAGAAATTTAAAACCATAAAAGAAACCGCAAGAAGTCGTCAGGATTACATGTGGCAAACCATGTATGAATCATATACACCTATTTCCAGCTATCATCCATATCCAAAAATTTGTCTGATCTTCTTTTAAAGCTATCTAATGACTCAGAATAGGCAATTTTCCTCACAACAAGGCAGTGTTTCATTGAGGAGGTTCGACTCAAATGTGGTATCCCAATTCTTCAGTTTCTTGACCACCTACCAAGCTGACGCCATATAACACTGCTGGTTACCCTTCCCGAAGTGATTTGTCCCTACAGACGATGGTGATCGTGGAATGCTAAAGCTTCCTTTCTCTCTCTCTCTCTTATCGTGTGCAGCAGATGTCCAGTTTCTCTTCCTCATCCATTGTTCTTGCTATTCCATCCGTGTACAGAGTAACCCAAAAGTCTGGACACATAGGGAAAGTGTATCTTTTTACTAATTTTTATTCAATATTATCTGCCTAATTATGATCACTCCTTGTATTCACTCAATAGTACCAAGTCAATTTGTTCTTCATTTGACAAACTCATATTCAATCTACAAGTAAAAAAAATAAAAAATAAAAAAAAATAAAAAGATCGTGGTATAACTGATGTGTCCAGACATTTGGATCATCCTGTATTACTTTTCTTGTCCGCCCTTTGCTCTACTACCTGAGATTCTTCCCGCTAAACTCAGCTCCTCTATCTCTCCTCTTCTCATAACATGCACAACAAATTTTACCTCAAATTTATCAATAGTTCTCTTCCAGTACCCATTTCCTTAAAACACTTAACACGCTGATCATGACTACTCAAATTTCAGTTGCGGGAGCGTGTCTGCAATACGCATATCATAATCGAGCCAGTCGTAATCACTTAACCTAGATGAGTGTAGTAATTTTGCTTCATTTAAGTGGCTATTACAACAGTAGTGGGAGGGCGAGCATACACGACCTTTAATGAAGCACGTGTATATGAATTGTTCAGTACCTTCCCTCCGTTGGTGGCGCCAGTGGTCGGGGAGGGAAGGCTGATGTACGTACGTTCACCGGGCGACTAATGGAAGGCAATGCTGGCTGGAGTTCAGCTTAGAATTGCAACATGAGAGACGCGCCACGTGCATGTATGAACGTTTGATGTTTTGTTAATTCTTGTTGGTGTTGATGGTGATGGTGATGATGATAATGATGATGATGATGATTATGTTACTGTGGTTGTTGTT
>NC_087162.1:16572947-16645447 GCF_035594125.1 Scylla paramamosain | reverse complement strand
AATAAGGATTTGTTGGCAAATTTGCCATATGCTTCCGCTTGGAGCCGACTGGCGACAAGAGCACTGCATGATCAGGAAGAGTCAAAGCTGTCTGCACATGTTTTTCCCAGAAGCGCGTGACTCTGTTCCCTGTGCCCGTACCATTTGTTATTAATGCAGGTATGCAGTAATGCTTGATGAGATAGATCTTTCCCATTAATATCTGAAGTGTTTCTTTTTTTTTTTTTTTATGTAGGAGGGGCACTGGCCAAGGGCAACAAAACTGCAATAAAAAAAAAAAGGCTCACTGAGGTGCCGGTTCCTAAACAGTGTCGAAAGCGGTAGTCAAAAATTACAGGATAAGTGTCTTGAAACCTCTTGAAACCTCCCTCTTGAAAGAATTCAAGTCATAGGAAAGTGGAAATACAGAAGCAGGCAGGGAGTTCCAGAGCTTACCAGAGAAAGGGATGAGTTATTGAGAATACTGGTTAACTCTTGCATTACAGGGGTGAACAGAATAGGGGTGAGAGAAAGAAGAAAGTCTTATGCAGCGAGGCTGCAGGAGGAGGGAAGGCATGCAATTAGCAAGTTCAGAAGAGCAGTTGGGATCAAAATAGCGGTAAAAGATAGCAAGAGATGCAACATTGCGACGATGAGAAAGAGGCTGAAGATTTAGGAGTAGGCAAAGAGGGCAGCTGCCCAGGGGCCTCCACAATCTGGGGAGGCCCCTACATAATTAAGCATTTTGTAAGTGAAAGAAAATCGAATAAGAAGACATCGAAAAAATTATCATGCAGTGTTGCTGAAACATGGAATAGTTTCTCCTTTAGTTTTATATGAACCTTTTAATATTTTTTTATTATCATTAATACAACTGCTTCTGTTTCATTTACACTAAATAAATATGCTCCTTTCACTAGAATATATATATATATATATATATATATATATATATATATATATATATATATATATATATATATATATATATATATATATATATATATATATATATATATATATATATATATATATATATCAATAGATTGCATGTAATATTGATCAATAAAAATATTAATATACATATTTTCGATTTATATTCGAGTGCGTTCATTTGTTTACACACTCGGGAGTTGGGACAGTCGTCCCAGTCACAAAACTAGGCATGTTTCAACTTTTTTCAAGTGCGAGTAGCTATTTTCGAGAATTTCGGAGATTTTGATATATTTGCAATATGCTATTGGCTTCAACATTATATCATCTATAAACTAGGCCTATGCGAATGCGATTTTGTAGTGAAATTAAATGATAACACTATAAACAACACGTCAACCATAATTAAACTGGGTAAGGCAGGTAGTGGTCCTCCATACTCAGGCTGCCCATGGGCCTCCACAGACATAAATCCGGCCCTGCTGAAGACACTCAGATGGAGGAGAGAAGCTGATAAAACGAAAAACTTTTGATTCCACCCTGTCTAGAAGAGCGGTATGAGTGGAACCCCGCTTACATGTGAAGCATACTCCATACATGAATGGATAAAGCACCTGCACAGAGTTAGTTGCTGAGGGGAGAGGGGTGAGAAAAACTGGCAGAGATGACTCAGAATGCTTAACTTCATAGAAGCTGTCTTAGCTAGAGATGAGATGTGAAGTTTCTACTTTAGATTATAAGTAAAGGACAGGCCAAGGATGTTCAGTGTAGAAGAGGGGGACAGTTGAGTGTCATTGAAGAAGAGGGGATAGTTGTCTGGGAGGTTGCGTGGAGTAGATGGGTAGAGAAATTGAGTGTTTGAGGCATTGAACAATACTAAGTTTTCTCTGCCCCAGTCAGAAATTCTAGACAGATCCGAAGTTAGGCTTTTTGTGGCTTCCCTGCGTGAAGTGTTTACTTGCTGAAGGGTTGGACGTCCACGAAAAGACGTGGAAAAGTGTAGAGTGGTATCATCAGCTTAAGAGTGAATAGAAGAAGAAGTTTGGTTTAGAAGATAATTGATGATAGGAAGAGTGGGTGACAGGACAGAACCCTGAAGAACACCACTGTTAATAAAATTAGGAGAAGAGTGACCGTCTACCACAGCAGCAATAGAACGATCGGAAAGGAAACTTGAGATGAAGTTACAGAGAGAAGGATAGAAGCCGTAGGAGGGTAGTATGGAAATCAAAGCTTTGTGTCACACTCAGTCAAAAGCTTTTGATATGTCTGAGGCAACAGCAAAAGTTTCACCAAAATCTCTAAAAGAGGATGACCAAGAGTCAGTAAGGAAAGCCAGATCACCAGTAGAGCGGCCCTGACGGAACCCACACTGGCGATCAGATAGAAGTTTGTGAAGTGATAGATGTTAAGAATCTTCCTGTTGAGGATAGATTCAAAAACTTTAGATAGGCAGGAAATTAAAGCAATAGGACGGTAGTTTGAGGGATTACAACGGTCATCCTTTTTAGGAACAGGCTGAATGTAGGCAAACTTCCAGCAAGAAGGAAAGATAGATGTTGAAAGACAGAGCTGAAAGAGTTTGACTAGGCAAGGTGCAAGCACGGAGGCACAGTTTCGGAGAACAATAGGAGGAACCCCTTCAAGTCCATAAGCCTTCCGAGGTTTTAGGCTAGCGAGGGCATGCAAAACATCACTGCGAAGGATCTTAATGGGTAGCATGAAGTAGTCAGAGGGTGGAGGAGAGGGAGGAACAAACGCTGAATCATCCAAGGTAGAGTTTTTAGCTAAGGTTTGAGCGAAGAGTTCAGCTTTAGAAATAGATGAGATGGCAGTAGTGCCATCAGGTTGAAATAAAGGAGAGAAAGATGGAGAAGCAAAGTTACTGGAGATGTTTTTGGCTAGGTGCCAGAAGTCACGAGGTGAGTTAGATCTGGAAAGATTTTGACACTTTGTGTTAATGGAGTTTTTGGCTAGTTGGCGAAGAGACTTGGCTTGACTCCGGGCAGAAATATAAAGCGCATGAGATTCAGGTGATGGAAGGCTAAAGTACCTTTTGTGGGCCACCTCTCTATCATGTATGGCTTGAGAACAGGATGTGTTAAACCAAGGTTTGAAAGGGTTAGATCAAGAGAAAGAATGAGGTACGTACATCTCCATGCCAGACACTATCACCTCTGTTATGCACTTAGCACACAGAGACAGGTCTCTGACACGAAAGCAGTAATCATTCCAAGGAAAATCAACAATACCTCCTCAGATCCCCTCAATTAGCAGACGCAAAACGCCAGAGGCACCTCCGCTTTGGGGACCCCTGAAGAGGGACTGGAGCGATAGGACAAGATACAGATATGAGATTGTGATCGGAGGAGCCCAACGGAGAAGACAGGGTAAAAGTATAAGCAGAAGGGTTAAAGGTTAGGAAAACAACCTTTTGTGGTTATAAATTAGTTATGTCTTTTGTTAAGAATCACACACACACACACACACACACACACACACACACACACAGAGAGAGAGAGAGAGAGAGAGAGAGAGAGAGAGAGAGAGAGTAGTGATGATAAATTAGCACATGAATGAAGTGGACGACGACAAAACCAAATACATAAATATATAAGAAAACACCCGAGAAAATTGAAAAGAGGAAACAAGGGGCGGGGGTGGGAGTGGGTGGGAAAATAATTGAGACAGGAATGGAAACCAGCAAAAGAGCAGAGAGGCAATCTTGGTGGCGGTGCGGTGGGCGGGTGGGCGGAGCAGCTTTAACTTCGTGGCGGCGGGAATAACGTTGGGCCGGTGACGGGGCGCAACAGGCAGCTGCTCGACACACCCGCGCCAGGCTCTCTACCACCTGCTCTTTAAGGGAAATTACTGCAAATATCAAAATTAACCGAAATCGTATTTTTAGCAACACGAAATATAATGTGTCCTTCACGTTGCACTATTTATATTCTTACTATTTTACCCCTCCTTCCCTTCACTCCTCTCGCTTCTCTCGTTCCTTCCCCGCATCTTCTTGCCTGCCTGTCGGAGAGGAGCTTCCCAGGACGAGTCTGTTCTTAATATATATATATATATATATATATATATATATATATATATATATATATATATATATATATATATATATATATATATATATATATATATATATATATATATATATATATATATATATATATATATATATATATATATATATATATATATATATATATATATATATATATATATATATATATATATATATATATATATATATATATATATATATATATATATATATATATTATTTAAATGTGTTTACATGATATTGTGGAAACTTTACATTAAATCAAAATGGAACAAGAAAAGAAGACATGTGGAATAAGAAGAAAAATAAGAGACGAAATAAGAAAAAAAAATTACACTTTTTTTTCGAGACAATGAGTTACGTTCGAATCACTCCAAAGGGACATGTTACGAGATGCCCTGCAAACTCTACCACTTGCTTATGTTAACTTTGCATCATTCACGATCTCAAATATTTCTTCAGTGTGGAGTAGCACCTCTCGTCCTCTGAGCCTCAAACTGTTCTCTTCACAGGCACCCGGGACCTTCGACAACAATTATTCTTTTTCTTCTAAACCTCGGTCTTCATTTCTGATCCACAGTCGAATGTTGCGTCTCTGTGTACGATGATGTTACTTGTTCTCCAGGCCAGCACATCTGATCTCGGGAATCTTACACAGTGTGCCTGAAATGCTATTGTCATCCATTATATATATATATATACGAGTATATATATATATATATATATATATATATATATATATATATATATATATATATATATATATATATATATATATATATATATATATATATATATATATATTACGTAATGATATTAATTATGAAAAATCCATCGACTTTTAATTGTAAATTTTAAAGTGAAGCACATCATGGCCTGTTTCTCCTACTGAAGAAAGTCTCATCTTTGAAGACTTCATTGCTCATTACCAGTTTGGATTAACATCTTCCTTTACTAATAAGTCTCCTGTTTCTTTGGGAGCGGCTTCGTTTATATTTTTTCAACTTTTTTTTTTCTTTGGCATGTCTCCCACATTAAAAAGTCTTTGAAGACTGTTATCCTCAATTACGTAACACGACATTCTTCTGTGAGTCACGTTAAGCTGTTTCGAAAACTGTTTTGGCTCTGCTGCTAAGTCATTCCTACTTGAAGGATATAGGAAATATTGTCATAGCTTCGGAAATGTATTAGAAACTTGGCTCGCTTTGAGTAAACAAACTATATGTTTTATTCATACAATTATACAAAATTCAGCGATACAACAAACGGAGTCATTAAATTCAAATTAGCTATTTTATTTCAACCAACGTTCGTCTTATGACTATCACATACGTATATTCCTGCAGGTATTTGGTGCCTCCCACCACACCTTGTGCCATGTCTGTGGTGTCTCCAGTGTGAAAAACAAAATCACCAAATCATTAAGTGAAATAAATAAATACGAGTATAGCATCAGACAAGTGCCGGCGCCGCTTGATCCTGGACGGCCGTGGGAAAGTTTTCCTGCTGTACGCGGATCATGACTTTGATAGCGACACCCTCCTTGGCGGCGTGGAAGGCGTCCTCCACCTGGCGCAGTGTGAAGCGGTGGGTGATGAGTGGCCGCACGTCCACCCTACCGCACGCCACCAGAGACAGCGCCACCGGGTAGCTGCACAAGGAGGGAAAATAATCGTCACTCACATGTTCCTAGTTGCTACCCAGCACCGCTTTTATTATTCTAGTATGTATGACTTAGTTAAGAAATAACACATATTATATAGCAAAACACCTCCCTCTTAAGTCAAATAATGATGGCCATTTAACCCAACCAGCCCATCGCGGCTCGCCATTGGTACCCATACTCATCCCTGTGACATGAAAATACTCGTCTTGTCACCTAATGGCGTTATCAATCGAGTATTTTTGTTGTTGTTGTTTCCTTACCAGTTAGCATATCTGAATATGCCACGAATGTCCATCTCTTTCACCGTGACCAGAGTCATGGGCAGGGTCACCTCGGGCTTGCCGCGCCCCACCGTCACCAGTATACTCTGCGGGGCGCCCACCTGACAAAAGTAATGCAACGATTCACTGGTTATGTTGTTCCTGTGGATTCTGAGACCATGTATGTATACGAGTCAATCTATATACTGTTACGTGCATCTAATACGTTCATTAGTTAAAGTTCTCCTCCTGTTCTTTAGGGCGTCCCTTCTGTCAGATTTCAGTCAGGTGCATGCTGCTTACAATTTAAAGATTGCAAAGCTACGATGTTCCTGGATCCCTCTGCATCCAGATCTACGTATCACGTGACATATTGCAAGCAACTGACAAATACTCGTTTCTGAAGGATACCATTCATTCATCCATCCATCCATCCATTTAGTCAGACAGGTAGCCAGTCAATAAATATTAAGTTAATGTTACAGAGTATGGGAAGTATTCAGAACACTGACCAGGATGCTGATCTGATAGGATGAGTCTGCCCCTGAACACTCCAGCAGGGCGGTTGGTGGGTCAGGCATCACCGACAGGATCTCGTCGGCCGCCTCCTTCGTGCTGCGTCCCGACACGTTGACTGTGTAATGAGCTCCGAGTTCCTTGGCGAACTGCAGGCGCTTCTCATTGATATCTGAAGCAGTTATTAAGCATTAGATACAGACAGCTGAATGCATTTCTTTATTTTCTCTCTGAATGTAAGACGAAGCCTTCCACTCTTTGACGTTACTTTTTTTTTTTTGTCATTATTTTCCTATTAATGTTAAAAGTTAGTGATTAAGTATTCGACTGCTGGGCACGTGATGAGCTCCGTTGTCCATGCAAGTTTTATTCATGAAGATTGTCCAGTGTTCATAATAATTCACTTCAGTTGTTTCTAACTGACCCGTCACACAGATAGGACCGGCGCCCATAGCCTTGGCCGTGAGGACAGCCACCAGCCCGATGGGTCCTGCCCCAAGCACCAGTACCGGCGTGCCCGGCCCCACCTCGGCACGTTTGCAGGAATACACAGCCACTGCCAGCGGTTCCAACATAGCTCCCTCCTCGTCGCTGACAGAATCGGGCAGCCTGGCAAGGAGAAGCTGTGAGCAAACAATAATGATGACGCTTCATATATATAACACACGCACGAGACCAAAATGTGTCAACCAGTTTTGCACATTTCCATCACATATGTATGAGATAGATATACTTATGCAGCATACCAGGGCATTCCTCCTGTCGCCAGTCCGCACCACACACAATTTTGTGCCATTGTTGTAACCATTCATGTCACTGTTCTTCAACCATGTGGATACGTACGCATGCAACAATCATGTTTCTTCTTCCTCAAACAGTAACCTTTCCGCATAGTTACTCATTAAATATGAAAGGGTTCTACTGAGCTGAGCTTCTAATGCTCGGTCGTAACCAACTGTTGCCAAGCCACCTCCAGCTTCCCGCGAGTCTTACAATGGTTATTTTTCTCTGATGATGTAACGAGGAGGACACATGACATATTAATAAACAATAACAGAGGAACATTACGGAGTGTGTTGTACATAAGTTCATAATGTTACAGAGGTAACTTTTACTGACACTTGCCAATTGGGAGAGTTGGCAACTCCCCTCACCAAGGACACGCCCTGTCCGTCCTAACTCCCGCACTCAACTCTTCCACGCCTGCTGTCTATCTCCAAAGGACGTGCAGCCACAGGGTACATCAGTGTGAGTGAGTTTTCTAGTATTGTGTCTTGAGACTGAACACACAAGGTAAGAAAGAACCTTGATACTTCCCCTTGATGAGTGTGAGTGCGCACAATAATGAATAATGTTTTTTTTTACAAGTGCACGAAATAGCAGACTGTGATGTAACCTTGTTTTCTCCCTGGCGTGGTGACGATGTGGACTGAAATTGAGGAGCAGGGCAAGTGTGATCCATTGACGCGAAAGTAGGAAACAACAGATAGCATTTATAGGTCGTGGATGGCAATTCTTGTTACTGACAAACTTGTAAACAAATGATTACTCACTGGGTTGTAGATTTATTTGATACTGATTATCTTGATCTACATGTGATCTACATGGAAGTAATCACACGTATGTATACATACGTATGTACATATGTACACTTAGTACATACGTAGTACGTATGTACTAAGAGATGTTTTCAACTTAATGTTTGAAATGTATGAAACATTATTATTATTATTATTATTATTATTATTATTATTATTATTATTATTGTTGTTGTTGTTGCAGCTGCTGCTGTTGTTATTATTATTATTATTATTATTATTATTATTATTATTATTATTATCATCATCATCATCATCATCTAGTAATATATATATATATATATATATATATATATATATATATATATATATATATATATATATATATATATATATATATATATATATATATATATATATATATATATATATATATATATATATTTTTTTTTTTTTTTTTTTTTTTTTTTTTTTTTTTTTTTTTTTTTTTTCATGTAGGAGGGGCACCGGCCAAGGGCAGCAAAAATCCAATAAATTTTTTTTTTTAAAGTCCACTGAGATGCCGATCCCCGAATAGGGTTCGAAGCAGTAGTCAAAAAAATGAAGGATAAGTGTCTTGAAACCTCTCTCTTGAAGGAATTCAAGTCATAGGAAGGTGGAAATACAGAAGCAGGCAAGGAGTTTACCAGAGTAAGGGATGAATGAATGAAAATACTGGTTAACTCTTGGATTAGAAAGATGGACAGAATAGGGATAAGAGAAAGAAGAAAGTCTTGTGCAGCGAGGCCGTGGGAGGAGGGGAGGCATGCAGTTAGCAAGATCAGAAGACCAGTTAACGTGAAAACAGCGGTAGAAGACAGCTAGAGATGCAACACTGCAGCAATGAAAAGAGGCTGAAGACAGTCAGTTAGAGGAGATGAGTTGATAAGACGAAAAGATCTTGATTACATCCTGTCTAGAAGAGCAGTATCAGTGGAACCCCCCAAACATGTGAAGCATACTCCATACATGGACGGATAAGGCCCTTGTACAGAGTTAGCAGCTGGGGAGGGTGAGAAAAACTGGCGGTTACGTCTCAGAACACCTAACTCCATAGAAGCTGCTTTAGCTAGAGATGAGATGTGAGGTTTCCAGTTTAGATAATAAGAAAAGGACAGACCGAGGATGTTCATTGTAGAAGAGGGGGACAATTGAATGTTATTGAAGAAGAGGGGATAGTTGTCTGGAAGGTTGTGTTGAGTTGATAAATGGAGGAATTGAGTTTTTGAGGCATTAAAAATACCAAGTTTGCTCTGCCGCAATCAAAAATTTTAGAGAGATCAGAAGTCAGGAGTTCTGTGGCTTCCCTGCGTGAAGTGTTTACTTTCTGAAGGGTTGGACGTCTATGAAAAGACGTGGAAAAGTGCAGGGTGGTATCATCAGTGCATGAGTGGATAGGACAAGAAGTCTGGTTTATAAGATCACTCATGAATAATAGGAAGAGAGTGTGTGTCTAGACAGATCCCTGAGGAACACCATTGCTAAGAGAGTTTGAAGAACAGTGACCGTCTACCACAGCAGCAATAGAACGGTCAGAAACGAAACTTGAGATGAAGTTACAGAGAGAAGGATAAAAGCCGTAGGAGGGTAGTTTGGACATCAAAGCTTTGTGCCAGACTCTATCAAAAGCTTTTGATGTGTCTGAGGCAACAGCAAAAGTTTCAGCAAAATCTCTAAAAGAGGATAACCAAGACTCAGTAAGGAAAGCCAGATCACCAGTAGAGCGGCCTTGACGGAACCCGTACTGGCGATCAGATAGAAGGTTGTGAAGTGATAGATGTTTAAGAATCTTCCTGTTGAGGATAGATTCAAAAATTTTAGATAGGCAGGAAATTAAAGCAATAGGACAGTAGTTTGAGGGATTAGAATGGTCACCCATTTTTAGAAACAGGCTGAATCTAGGCAAAGTTCCAGCAAGCAGGAAAGATAGATGTTGACGGACAGAGCTGAAAGAGTTTGCTTAGGCAAGGTGCAGGCATGGAGGCACAGTTTCGGAGAACAATAGGAAGGACCCCATCAGGTTCCGGGGGTTTAGGCCACTATATATATATATATATATATATATATATATATATATATATATATATATATATATATATATATATATATATATATATATATATATATATATATATATATATATATATATATATATATATATATATATATATATATATATATATATATATATATATAGTGTGTGTGTGTGAGTGTAAGCGTGTGCGTGTGCGTGCGTGCAGCACATTTGTACATTTGTGGGACAGTTGCAGATCGCTCCCAGAGTGAAGGCAGGGGCGCCGCAGGTCTGATGTTGACCCTCGCTGTCCTCTGTGAACCCGCGCCGCCACGTCAGTTTCCATTATATTGATTTCGAATTGAATTATTTTTATCACTAGTGTGTCAAAAGTAGTGCACCTGTATTCAGTGCATAGTAAATTACGTGTATCATGAAAGAGAGATGTCCTGCCTTCTTTAGGCACTGAATAAATTCCTTCAGAAAACTCTGAATGCAGGGTAAATGCAGCAGTAACATGCGTCCCCGCCTGCTTAATTAAGTGACGAGAAGCCGACACCGCTGCCGGTCAAGCCGTAAATGACTGCCCAGTGATTTTCGGGCAGCCTAGACTGTGCCGGTACTGCAGACATGCTTTACTCTTTTCATAATTATGTAAGGGAGACCAGCATAAGAACACGGAAAATAGTGGGAAAAAACGTTCACCTGACGGTATCAGTAAGCTTAATTAGAAGAGTTTCACAAATGTTGGCCGGCTTAATCAAAAGGATAAGAAAACAGACACATGCAGAGAGTTTCAGACTTTACAAGAATAAAAGAATGAAGATTCTGGTTAACTCGAATTTAGTGAAGCGGATAGAGTAAGGGTGTGAGTGAGTAGAAAGTCTCATGCAACGAGTCCGCGGAAGGGGGAAGCATTTATGTATGTAGTTAGCAAGTTCGGAAGAGCAATAGAGCAGTTGAGTCTAATGTCCGTGTATCTTGATTCACTCACTTTGCTCAGGATAGAATTTAGATTTTTCTGTTATTTTTACCATCTGAATGCCACCACTTAGTCCACGCTGCCTCTGATTGTCTGGAGTCACTCAGACCTGCTAAAAATTTAACTCTGGATTGTGCTTCTCCCTCCCACACCACCACTCTCAGTCTTCATTAAGGTTCTTTTGTTATGATGTTTTCCATCCCTCTGGCCTTGACCCGCTGGAGGCATATGACAGCGATGCCGTCCCTCTTTCTGTTCTCGAAAATTGTGCCTAGTGTTTGCATCTTGTGGGATCAAACTGTGACGTTGCCTCGTATCAACAGCCACTTACCCCCAATAAGATGAAGTTTCTTTAAATTCTCTCTCTCTCTCTCTCTCTCTCTCTCTCTCTCTCTCTCTCTCTCTCTCTCTCTCTCTCTCTCTCTCTCTCTCTCTCTCTCTCTCTCTCTCTCTCTCTCTCTCTCTCTCTCTCTCTCTCTCTCTCTCTCTCTCTCTCTCTCTCTCTCTCTCTCCAAAGCCATGATTTTTTTTTTCCCCTTTGTCTCGCAGTAGAAAGATTCTCAAGTGGTTATATGTTCACAGTTTTCTTTCTGACCTACAGTCTAGAATTTCCGTCCGGACTGGTGAACTTCCTACTTTCTTCTTAGATTGAGTCGTCTTATATTCTGAGTTTCAGTTAAATGTCTACAGTCGGTTCATATATAACGAAATACAATAAACACGGATTCAAATTTCTCCTTTACGGCTAGTGTCCATGCACCTCAGTACCAGCATCTCAAAACTTTATTGTTCTGGCCTTCTTGTTGCTGCCGTGACAGGTGATCACTACTCTCCGGAAACTGTTAATAGAGAGGTTCCAAAGGGAGTATGTGTGCATGAGAGAGAGAGAGAGAGAGAGAGAGAGAGAGAGAGAGAGAGAGAGAGAGAGAGAGAGAGAGAGAGAGAATTATCTTCCAGACTTGACCCGCATTAGGAGAGAATATGGCGATGCTAAAACTGGACGTGCACAACCATATCCTGCCTGAATCTTGGCCTGACCTGAAGCAGCGGTATGGTTACGGCGGCTTCATCCAGCTGGACCACGCCTCCTGCAAGACGCCCGGTTAGTGTCTATGATCCTAACTCCATTGTTTTTAATTTATGCTCCCCATCCTTGTTGATTCCGAGTTTGCTGTGCCTTGCTGTCGACGATAAACCTTTCTTGTTTCGTGACCCCTTGGAGTGTTACGGCAAAATGCTTTAATTCGTTTGTATGGCTGGAGTTGTTGGTTTCCTGGCATGCCAAGCTGAGGGAAAGTATGTGTGTGTGTGTGTGTGTGTGTGTGTGTGTGTGTGTGTGTGTGTGTGTGTGTGTGTGTCCAGTATTGCCGTACATCATGCAGGTTGAGGATGCTGGGCCGCGTCCCACACCTGAAAGTCCTTCTCACGCTGCATCCTCTACCCCATACCATATGTATTAGCAAGAATACTTGCTCCAGATGACAGTGAGCTCGCCGGCTTTCCAGACTTATTGTTATAATTCCCTGACTTTTATGTAGATCGAGTCTTCAGAAGGACATTAACTATGAAAAGTCTATCTAATCAACTAATGCAAATCCAAATTAGTTCAAGATAATGTCGATGCAACGCTTCGTATAATTCCTTTTCCTTTTGCCGCGTCCAGCACATCCCGATCGATGCGTCACAGTGCTCCTAGAATAGATATGAGTTTTATCACCGTTATATATTTTGTGCTGTAAGACCCTTTTACAGTTAATTAGCCCTGTTCTGCTTATTGATAATACGATTTGCACAATCATGTACATAATAGTTAAAATAGATATGTATATTATGTTATTAATACTAAAATCATATGTGCTACCAGACTGGTTTGTTGCGTAAGGACGATCTGTGTTCCATATTTCATATTGAAAATCTGAGGAAAATTAAACTAAGTGCATGTGAGTGTGAGTCTGTAGTCTATATATGGGTTAATTGTTGTGCCCTCATTTGTCATCCTTCATGCCTTGGCCCCGCGCGGTGACGTGGGCCACAGGCAAGGCCAACATGATGAAGGACGGCCAGCTGTTCAGAGTGGTGGATGAGAATTGCTGGAGTGCCGAGGCCAGACTGAAGGACATGAACCAGACCGGGGTGACGGTGCAGGCGCTCTCCACCGTCCCCGTCATGTTCAGCTACTGGGCCAAGCCGGAGGATACACTCGACCTCAGCAGGCACGTCACACTCTAATCAAGCTGCATTGTCGTATTGTTTGACATGCACCGTATGAAAAACCGTCTTTGTTGTAGAGACAGTATTCTAGTCTTAAGTATTATTCAAGGTTGGTTGTGTTTCTGATGTCCAGTATGACAGCCGTGATATTAACTAACACTTCTGGAACAGACTGCTGAATGACGACCTAGCAGGCGTGGTCAGCCGCCACCCCCGCAGGTTCGTGGGTCTGGGCACCGTCCCCGCTCAGGCACCCGAGCTATCTGTGGAGGAACTGAAGCGTCTCAAGGCTGACCTTCGTTTTCCTGGAATCCAGATAGGGTCCCACGTCAATGACTGGAACCTGGACGCCAAAGAGCTGCACCCCGTGTGGAAGACATGCGAAGACCTCGGTGAGATCTGCCTTCCTTTATTTTCTTTTTCTTTTTTCTTTCTTCTTTAGGGTCCGCTATAGCAAGACGTATTGAGCAGAATCCCGTTAGTCCTGTTCATTGTTATCAAACAAACCCCCTTTTTTTTATTTTTTGGTAACAAAGTATAAGTATTAAATTACTATTATGATCCAACGGAAAGTGTTATATATTATGATACTTTACGTGTATTTCCACATCATGTGCCTTAAAGTGGACTGAACAATAGGATTGGTGTGATCATTTATTTTATACACCGACGACCTGTGAACAATAGTGTCTTCCAGGTGTGGCGGTATTCGTGCACCCGTGGGACATGCAGATGGGAGGCCGCAACAGCAAGTACTGGCTTCCCTGGCTGGTGGGGATGCCCGCCGAGACAGCCACAGCCATTTGCACCCTGCTGATGGGCAACGTGCTGGAGCAGGTGAGAGGGATCCTGTAAAGCTTCACTCAACCAGTGGATTACCAACTGTTGTTCCGAACAGTAAACTGCAATTTGTCTCCTCTCAGTTTCCCAGACTGAAGATATGCTTTGCCCACGGCGGAGGGTCCTTCCCATATACTGTGGGCCGCATCCAGCACGGGTACAACGTGCGGCCCGACCTGTGTGCCACGGCCTGCAGCACCCCACCCCGCTCCTACCTCGGCAAGTTCTGGTGTGACAGCCTCGTGCACGATCCAGACGCGCTCAAACTCTTGCTCAAGGTGAATTTCATCTTTCCAAAACATGTGGATTTTGCCGTTGTGCGTTATTTGATTTTCTTCAATATTTAATTTTCTAAAAGCAGTATGGTGTGAGGTTTATATTTTTTGACATGTAATAATAATGATTTTCAAAAATTTCGCATAAGTCATGATCAAGCCAGAATTTTGCTCGCATAGGGAGTCAAGTATTAAAAGTTTGTTCCCTCCCATCACTGGCAGGTGATGGGCGAGGACCGAGTGGTGCTGGGTTCAGACTACCCCTTCCCCTTAGGAGAGCACCTCCCAGGCAGCCTCATCCAGAGCTCGGACCTTCCTGACGACACCAAGAAAAATCTCCTCTTCCACAACGCGTTAGACTTCCTCGGTCTTGAAGCGTCGCGGTTTGAGTAGCCTGTAGTGCAATAACCTTGAACATTTCAAATCTGGGAAGCTTCCAGTGATATAGTTACCAACAGACGTAATTCTGTTACACATGCCAGATGCTATTTGCTGTGTGTGTGTGTGTGTGTGTGTGTGTGCACCTGTGAGATTTTCTTTACGCTTTTATGCTTCGGTAAAGATTTACTGTTATCTTACATCCTACACTACGTACAGATGTGGAGCGTGTGGAGGCTAGCACGAGCTTAAGTGTAATTTACCAAATAAAAGTTTTACTTTTCCGTTTTAGGTAATTTTGAATACGAAGTAATGTACTTGCAATATTTTTGACAAAGCTCTCCCCCTTTTTTTTCATATCTCTCTTGGAAAGATTTATCGATTTTGCAAACTGTCGATATGGAGCCAATACTGCAAGCCAACTCCAGTGCCTTGCATACGGAGCTTAATAAAACACTGTCTTACAACGAATATATATATATATATATATATATATATATATATATATATATATATATATATATATATATATATATATATATATATATATATATATATATATATATATATATATATATATATATATATATATATATATATATATATAATTTTTTTTTTTTTTTTTTTTTTTTTTTTTTTTTTTTTTTATCAGCACATTCCCCTTGGTGGCTTGAACAAAGTAACTACACGGTCAGTTCGCTTACATATATTATTAAATTGTCTTCAGATAAGTTAGCTTGTGAAATTTACTCGACCGTGTCTTTTTATTTTTTTTATTTATAACTAGGCAAATGAATAAGTAAAAAAAAAAGACACAATCGAGTAGATTTCATAAGCTAACTTATTTGAATACAATATAATATTTGTGAACGAACTGACCGTGTATTCAAAGGGAATGTGCTGATAAAAAATTATATTCGTTGTTGAGAGCTACTATGTAACGAAAATCAGTCCTACGAAGATCCAGACACCAGGAAGTACTAAGAGGCCACGGCAGGGAACACTCACTTGAAGCAGAAGTCTGCAGGGTGGACGTAGTAGCGGGTGAGGGTGCCGTCTACGGGGGGGGTGGCGCAGAACCTCACATGGGGACACACGTTGTAGCGGCCGCTCCGACAGTGATCACACCTCCGACAGGGCACTCCTGGCTCGATGGCCACGCGATCTCCTACAATACCGGGTTAGTAGCGTATTCAGTCGTCCCCATTAATGTTCTGTCAAAAATTCTCCCATCTAAATCCACATACATTGGTCTCATTCTCTGGACGCTCATAAAACATGTATTTTGAAACATCCTTCGATATAATTATTTGCTATACATCTACCTGGTTTGAGGGAGTGAACGTAGGGGCCGCAGGCAACCACTGTGGCGGAGGACTCGTGTCCCAGGACGAGTGGCGCCTCTACCACGAAGCGTGCAGTACGGCCGCGCCACCAGTAGTGCACATCTGACCCGCAAATCCCGACACTTGCCACCCGCAGCAGCACCTCTGTCGACACACAAGCATGCACATCAGTATAAAGTAAATGAGGGAAAACCCTTGATTGCATGCGTGCATATGTCAAAAGAGAGCAAACGGCCAAAAATATAAAACATGCAAAACTAATGAACAAAAGAAGAGATAGACAGCAACACACACACACACACGCACACACACACACACACACACACACACACACACACACACACACACACACACACACACACTGCTCGTTAACTCAGTGGTAATGTCCTTGCCTGTCATTAGACAAGGTAAAGTTAGCGTTCCGCTCAGGTTGCTCAATGATGAGTGAGCAGTTACAGAATGGACTCCTTGACTAACACGATGCCCATAGACCGAACTACATGTATCATTAGGATATAGCAGGGAATCATGAGTCCAGCATATGATCGCCAAGACCGGTGTTATCCCGTAATCACACACACACACACACACACACACACAAACACACACGCTCATCACTCACCTCCTGGTCCTGGTTGCGGGATAGTTCTCTGCTCCTGAACAAGAGAATGCCTCCCAAAAAAAGGAGGAAGGTAAATTAATATTCTGCAATGCATGATACTTATTTTAGCAAGATACAATGAGTGAAGAAGCACTACTGATAAATGTTTGTATACTGTAGTGCATGTCTGCAGGACACAGTATTCGCTAGACCTTGGCAGGTCGCGGCACTGGACACTGGGAAGATGGTAGTGTGTGGCATTATTCAAAATTTCACTCTGTGTTAGATTAGTTGATCTGTCACAGATACTATTTGATTCTAGGTTAATCTAGGACTTGTGAGGTATTAATTTGTATTTCGTTTATCCAAATAAGATATAGAAAGTAACATAATTAGTATCCTAACCCTGCGCGCTCAACACACCACCGTCACATGTATGAACTCAAAATTACATTAGAGTATGTAATTTTTCATAATATTCCAACAAAAATCAGGCTGCAGGTCAAAGTATATTTCAAGGTGTGTCAGAGTGATGTATTTACTTGAATCCTTTCAGGAAATATCCTCTGAACCTACTAATACACTTAAGGCTCGTGGCGGTTTGTGTGTGTGTGTGTGTGTGTGTGTGTGTGTGTGTGTGTGTTTGAACGCTCTTATAATGATTACTAGTGAGTAAAATTACCCTTGTTTTCGTCTGGAGTTGACAGCTTGAATACATGTCTTATTCCCTTTACAATAACAAATGTTTAATAATTTCAATCCAACCAGCCCTTGATGTAATAGACTTCTATATCAATGTATACTCTTTTATGCCAAAAAAAAAAAAAAAAAAAAAAAATCAGTGAGTCCGAGTGACAAGATTAGACAAGACGATTACTTACCAGCCTTAGATCCTGCGCCGCGTGTAGCACTGCCGTCAGATTATCCTCCGCCATCACACACGTTATATTATATTCTTTTTCCTGATTATTAAGACGACTGTCTGTAATATCTGGTTCCGTCAGTCTCTGTATGCTCTCCTAGAGGGGCTTGTCTTTTCACTGGCGTAAGGATTGAGGTTACCATTTTTCACTTATCAGATCTAGCTTATCTTTTCACTAAAGCGTGGGAACCGAGGCTGGTGGCTTTTTCATGGGCCCGTCAAAGATCTCGTGTATACCTATAACGTATCGTAAAGTAAGGACTGGCTTCAGCGAGGGTGAAAATCCCCTGGGCAAGAAGGAAATTCAGGATGACTGTCAGTTTACCCAAAATTAATGCAGTACAACGTTATTGTCAAGACGGGGTGGGATCCCTATGACTAGCTTCAGTCTCAGGTAGGGAAGCGTAAGGTGCAGCTTCCCTTCGTCCGTGACTCTGCACATTGTTTATCACGCGAGGCTGTCACTATGACCATGGTCACTATAATAGTATATTTCAAAACAATCATAGCTCACAGTTTGCTGCAGTGTTATATTTGTTATTACGTCCTATTGCATATCTATGGTTGTTCCTCCGACTCAAATGCACGCCTCTCCACCTCACCCTGTAGCCTCGATGTACAAAACTTTCTTCTTTCTCTCATCATCATCCACCTTACCAATGCAAAAGTTAACCAGTATTTTCACTTTAGCATTCCTTTCGCTTATAAGCTTTATAACTTTTTTGCCTGTTTTTGCGCGTTCCTACAGCTTGAAATTGTGCGTGCAGGTGTCATACATATTGTGTCAAGGAAGGATACGGGGAAGAAATCAACAAGCCTGTTCAGTCGGCTGTGACTGTAACATATTACAAAGGACACAATATTATTTTTTTAACTGTCTGGACTACTACTACTACTACTACTACTACTACTACTACTACTACTACTACTACTACTACTGCTACTACTACTACTACTATTACCATGCTCTCGAGATAATGATAACGGTCTTCCAGAGAGAGAGAGAGAGAGAGAGAGAGAGAGAGAATTAGGTAAGTCTTACGTAAAGAGAGAATAATACTCAACGGGCAGAGGAGAGATAAGAGATAGTTCGACAAGGAAACGACCATCATCACATATCTTAAAAAAAAAGTAAGAGATGCGATAACTACGTCAGCCAAGCCCTTCTCTGTACCCACTCCTATATCTCCTCTCATAAAACATTATCACTTTAGAGAACAAACTTGGTATTTTTTCCTTAGTTACTGAACAGTCATCTTCGACAAAAGCTTGACAACAAGGAGCTGTTTGTGCTTGCATGACCCGATACCCTTAACCTTGAGGAGGTCATGGACCTTCCTTCACCAAGGACATAGCAACACTTGTGCAGACTAATGTCCGTGCCTGTATAAATGACTTGATTTACTATACGCCGTCCAAACATGATCTGACAGCAACTACTGTACTATTATAATATTATGTTTAATGTTACTTATCCACTTAAAGGAAATAGTGCATCATACACAAGTGGCAACTTCAGAAAAAGCTTTCCTTCACCAGGAACATAGCAACACTTCTACAGACTGATATCCTTACAAATGTAAATAACTTGTAAATAGTCTATTGTGCTTGTGGTTATCTATGTTACCTATTCACATGAAACTGTAATAATGCATCATATACTATATATGGCAACTTGAGAACAAAAATTACACAACTACATAAAAAGTCTTATTATCTGTTTTTGTTAATTATGTTTTCATGAGTGTTCAAGGTCTTCATCATGCTAGGTAGTGGAATATGTGCGTTTTTATCTCACGTTTTTATCAGCACATTTTGAAAGATGAATATAGCTCGATCATGAAATTGCCTAAGCCTCAAGGAAAACTACACTGAAGTGGTATAAGTAGATTATCTCCTATGTGCTAATCAGAGGTAAAGGTAAGTGGAAGCCGGTGCCAACGCGAGGTTGGCGAGGACTAAGGCATCCGCGCACCACATGTTGACAGGGAGAAGGCGGAGCGGTCTGTAGCAAGTCAGCTGTGAGTGAGACGTCTCTCTGCCGCACCTTCAGTTATTCCACCCACCGCTGCTGCCTTAACGTGGAGCCATGGCCAATGACAACCTCTCCGCGGTGCTCTATGCCAAGAATGATCTAAGGATGGTGAGTGTGTTGTGTGGTGTTGTTTGAAGGTTGTTTCAGTTGTGTGGAGTCGACGAGAGACGGCCGCCTGGCCGGAGTGCCTTGTTTGGTGGTTATTATGCAAGAATATGGATTGTTTAGGCCAATTGACTGTATGACAGGATTGTTTTGTTCATGTTGAATTTTATCCCTGTATTCTGATTAGCTGTCAGTTTTTATATTCATGTCATTTCGACAAATGATCCTCGGCTGTTCGGTGCCTGCGTGGGCCGCGGGTTAGGAGACGGGGTGAATCTGCACTTTCAGACAATAATTCCATTACTTATTACCTCTTTCCCACAGCACAAGCTTTGGGATCTGGTGAAAAGGTGGGTTGTAGCATGAGGAAACAAATATGTGCTATCTTACACTAACCAGGAGAGAGGGGCTTTGATATCATCTCATATACTCCCCAGAGGGGGCTTCTTCCACCGCAGATTCCCTCATAGTCAAGCTGTTTGATTTTCTTATCCAACCCTTAAAAAAGTATTCCTTATTGTGGCTAACTGTTGTGCTTTGGTCTCTTGGTTGTGTATTGCTATCTTGCTCCAGTCTTGCCTATGTAACACTGAACAGCATTTTAAAACTAGATCTAACCAAATGTTTTAATATGTTAATATAATAAAAGGGTGAGGCACCTTTTAAGAATTGCACTAATTAAGCACAAGATATGTCCTACCTGCTGTCTTAGTAGCATGATATTCTCAATATGTTACCACTCAGGCTATAAATGATCACCAAGGCCTTCTGAATGTCTCTGCTCTACAGAGACCACCCCTGTACAGGGTGACCCAGACAAAGCACCACACACTCTTACATAATTTGCACTCTTAACCCCATCAGCATCTGGTGAAAAGGGAGTCATGTGGATCACCCTACTACACCCCCAGAGCTGAGGCATAACACAGCTGGCCACATTTATGCTCCCACAGAAAGGCTCAGCAGCATACACTGCAGCATACATCACTGCCTCTTCATAATGAGACCATTACTTACCCTGCAGCTATTCTAATCCTTAGATCACACCAGATGCAGGGTGCTCCTGCACCCTGACTAGGTCCATATGCCAATGGGCCCCACCAATGGGTTCATGCTCCATCCTGAGAGTAAATGAGACCACTGACTCATATCCCATACCCTTTCTTTAAATTTCTTAACTGGGGATATTGTTGATTTATGAGGGTGATGTAAGGATTAAGAATGCTCCACAGGTGACAGTCATACCTGTTTGTTATATATTATTTGCCATTACTACAATAGTAAGATCTGTTATTGTGGGAAAAAAGAGAGGCTGAACATTTGAGAGAACAGAAGAGGAGTTGAGGAAGGGGAGGTGTTTGAATGACAAAAAAAGTGCAGCATCCCTCATAGACATAACTACAAAACTGGAATAAGTGAGAATTGTATATTGACTAAAGAAAAAAACTGTATGAATGTAGATATGGAAACAGGTTATATGGAGTGTATGATACAACTGGGTGAATACACAACTGAAACCACATCCAGATTGATACACACAAATACATACACTTAGTATTTTCAATGGAGATTTTATCATTAACATTTTTCTTTTCTGTCCTCAGGAAAACCGTCCGATTCCAGAGCCTGGTCCTAATGGTAAGCAAAGGGCTCTTGATAATGATGCTCTTATAATTATATGCATATTGGACAATATATGCAATTCAAAGGGATTTAGTAGATTTTTTTTTTTTTTTTTTTTTTTTTTTTGTGTGTGTGTGTGTGTGTGTGTGTGTGTGTGTGCGTGTGATGAACATATATTTTGTACTTAATTTTAAATATCCATTTATGGTACATGTTAGTCTTATCTCTCCTTAAAAATCATGAATTTCCATGAACATTTATTTAGCAGGCCTGTAGAAAAAAGACTAGACACACTAAAGACTACTGAAAGCAATTCTATACACAAACTGCAGCTAATAAAGCAACATAAAATATAGACAGTGACTAACCAACATCAGTCATCAGTTCCACTATAAGTTGCACTGTAAATTAGAGGTGTGTTCAGCATGAGGTATGCACCATGTTTATCCCCTGTGCCATAAGTATGACAAATTGGGCCATTATTTAACCGACAAAAAAATGTGAGAACACAGTTAGATCAAAGTTGTAGTACAAAATCCACTTGTGGATAGTTTTGTTTAGACAGGCAGAAGAACAGAGATAAAGGCAGGACTAAGATGAGGACAAGAGACAGGCTAAAGAAGGAGGGTAATGATTGTCAACAGTGACACAACAGGGACCATCCTCACTGTTTCCTTGCTGGTTATAAAGAAATGGGGCTACATTTCATTTTACTGATAGCACAGCACTGCTCTTGTAATGATAGGAAATATGAGAATGTAACTATATAAAATTTAGGCTTTAAAATCTACTCATGAAAAGTTTGTGTCTAAAAAGGCATGATTTTGACTAAGCTGCAGAAAACAGGCATTAGGCAGGGTGTTCCAGTGCACTGGTGGTCTTTAATGATACATACAAAATAGATACAATGGTAGTGTGCAGAGTGGGTGGCGGCCAGAAGTAGTGATGCTCTGATTCCGTGACTGGATTGCTGCTGACCTATGAGGGGTCACAGCATGACCCATGCCAGACAGCCCAGTGCTGCCTTACACCACAATAAGGCTTGTATTTGGGCAGTTGTCAGTATTTTTTATAATCGACTGGTGAATGGCAATTATTCTGCCTCACTGCTGCTGCACACCTCCTCTTCTACATTATTATTTAATTTTACTCAATAAGAAGGGCTATTATGGCAACCATTATAAGTTCTGAATTCAGTTTACTGAGGCTGAGTGCATGTGTGCTATCATAAACATATCACTCTCCTTCCTCCACAGCCACAGAGCATTTCACTCCACTTATATTGCAGCAATTCATAACTATTAAATTCATTTATTTATTTATTTATTTTATTTTATTTTTTTTTTTAGGTCAGAGGGCCTCTTGAGAAGTGTCTTGAAACCCCTCTTGAAAAAGTTAATCATACATAGGAGGAAGTATAGATGCACACTGGGAGTTCCAGAATTTACCAGTGAAAGGGATGAATAATTTATTAGGGAGGTGGACAAAACAGGGGTGAGAGAAAGTAGAAAGCCTTGTACAGCAAGGCTGCAGAAAGAGGGAAGGCATACAATTAGAAAGATCAGAAAAGAAGTTAGCATGAAAGGTGCAATAAAAGATAGGAAGAAATGCAACATTGTGGTGAAGAGAGAGAGGCGGAGGACAGTTAATTAGAGGAGAGAAGTTGATAAGATAAAATGGTTTCGATTCCACCCTCTTCAAGTGTGGAACCACCCCATATTTATAAAGTATACTCCTTTCATGGGCAGATAAGGTCCTTGTACAGAGTTAGCTGCTGATAAAGTGAGAAACACTGGTTGAGACAGCTCAGAATAACTAATTTCATAGAAGTTATTTTTAGCAAGAGACAAGATGTGAAATTTCCAGTTCAGATAATAAGTAAGAGACAGACGGAAGATGTTCAGCGTAGAAGACAGGAACTGTTGAATGTCATTAAAGAAGAGGTGTAGAAGGTTTAAGGAGGAGGAAAGAGTAAGAAATATATGCCTCTGTGCCAGATGCTATCACCTCTATTATACAATCAGCATACAGCATACAGCTCTGACACAGAAGCAGTAATCATTTCATGTAAAATTAGAATGATAGCTTTTCAGATTGCCATGATTAGTAGAGGCAAAATGCCTCTGCTTTGGGGGATCCTGAGAAGGAAGTGGAGCAATAAGACAAGATACAGATATGAGGTTGTGATCGGAGGAGCCTAACAAAGAAAACAAAGTGACAGAATAAGAAGGATTAGAGATCAGGAAAAGGTCAAGAATGTTGGGTGTATCTTCCAAGACAGTCAAAAATATAAGTAGTGTGTTGTACTAATTGCTTCAGGCTGTGAAAAAAACAAAATTAAAGACTAGTTTACTATATTGGTTAGTGAAGGGATAGGAAACCTTTGGTTGGTGGGAAATATTTAAGTCTCCAAGAATGGAGGTGTCTGTGAAAGGGGATCAGGATGTGCTCCACTTTGGAATCTGGCATTTTTCATAGGGGAGTTTGGTAAGAAGTGTACAGCACAGATTAATTTAGTTTGAGAATGAATCTAAGATAAGAATGACACATTTAAGAAGTGTGTGAAAGTAGACCAAAGGTTGAATCTAATTTATATTAGAGATGAGAAACATGAAAAAAAAGGTAAATTATGAAGGAATTCCAGAATGTAAAAAATTTCTTGAAAGGATCTGCAAAGAAATTTTACTAGTATTGCAGCAGTATTGTAAGTGTTTACAGTGTGTCAGATTTGAATATATTGATAGACTTGCCACCGTATGCATTTTAGTATGTTTAAAAGAGAAAATATGGCTTTCTTTAATTTAGTTTTTATTTACAGAGGTTCTTCTCCACATGAGTTGTGTTGGTATATGTGGATCTGATGTCTCATATCTGAAGAGGGGAGCCATTGGTGACTTTATTGTCAAGGCACCAATGGTTTTGGGTCATGAATCATCTGGAGTAGTTGCCAAATGTGGTAGTAATGTGAAGAATCTAAAACCAGGTGAGATAATCTGTGAAGTATTTTCAGTAACTAATGCATTGTTTCTTAGTCTTTTTGTTCTAACACTACTGCCACTCAAGCAAAGGCAGTATGATTACCTTTGAAGTAAGATTTAGCCTCCCCAACATCCTATGTATGATTATAAGAACTGGGCTACTCATATGTATTCTTTTATTGTATGGCATCAAAGATATCAGTGGTCAGCAGAACTGATGAGCAAAAATGGTGAAATGGTAAAAGCTGAGCTTCATGTTGTCACTCTTCTTTTTGGAAACAAATTGAATGAGCTTTCTTCTCTCATTTTTTGTGCCTGTGGCCAGCCTCCTCTACACAAAAATAAAATGATACTATGGTTGCTCCTGCTCAAGCCATTTTCTTTTCTTTGTGTTTATTTGCTGTGTAAATGATGTGCCTTATATACTTGTTTATATAGATAGGCCATATTGAGTTTGTTGATGGAAATATTCCTTCTGGGTGTGGCTTCACACTCTTTTTCATTTAATTGTGCTGTTTTTTTCTCTTTTCTTTTTTTCTTTTCTAGGAAAATATTTGAATTTATTTCCTTTTGTAAGATGTGTGTGTATCTCATCCCAGGTGACCGGGTTGCCATTGAGCCAGGTGTGCCCTGCAGGATGTGTAACTTCTGCAAGAGTGGGAAGTACAACCTGTGTCCTGATGTAGTCTTCTGTGCCACCCCGCCGTACGATGGGAGCCTGTGTCGCTATTACAAACATGCTGCTGATTTTTGTTTCAAGTAATGTTCTGAAATTTTAAATGAAAAAAAACTGTTCACTTGATCCACCACACTCAAAGACTTTTATCTCAAAAAATTATTAATTCCATAGTCTGCATTATGAATTGTGATAATGATAAGGAATATACAACTTCAGTGGTGTGAATAGTCTTGTATATCAGTACCAAACATCAAAAACCATGCAAGAAACTTTATGTATTTGATGTTTGTTTGTTTTTTTATTGCTGAAATTGCACACTTATTATCATTATCACAATTTATAATGCATATTTCTGTGTGGCTTGTATTTTTAGATACATAAATACTTTGAGTGTGGTAGGTAAGGTGTTTGGTAAGAGTTGATGAAGAGAAAGGGTACAGAGGGAGTGATTTGTGGAGAGCATTGTGTCTTTTGCAAAGGGAAGGAATTTCATGGACCAGGTGTTTGCTGTGAGGCGTGTATGATAAGTATTTAGCGAAAGGAAAGGATGTGTTTCAGTACTAATGATTGAAAGAAAGTGTATAGCTAAATAAATAAGTAAGGATGGATTGTTTCAAGATGGTATGGGCTTGTTGGTAAGTTGTTAAAAAGAACCTAGAAGTTTTTGTGAATGTGGAGGGCATGTTCAAGTAGAAATTAATGTGATTAAGTAGTTTCCTCATGAGATTATGATAAAGATGTGTGGTGTCCCCTTGGTTGTTTGATATGTACATGGATGGTGATGTAAGGGAGGTGAATGTGAAAGTGTTAGATATTAGTTTAAGTCTAGTGATTGCTGATGATAACATGGCTAGGCTGGTGTTTGTGGATGATTGATTGGGAAGGGAGATTGAGACAGCTGGTGAGGAGTTTAGGAGTGAGTGAAAGGAGGGAATTGAGTTAGTGAAATGTAAAATAATGAAGTGTATGAGGATAGAGTTGCTTGAGATGTAAAGTAATGAAGTGTATGAGGATAAAGTTGCTTGAGATGTAAAGTAATGAAGTGTATGAGGATAGAGTTGCTTGAGATGTAAAGTAATGAAGTGTATGAGGATAAAGTTGCTTGAGATGTAAAGTAATGAAGTGTATGAGGATAGAGTTGCTTGAGATGTAAAGTAATGAAGTGTATGAGGATAGAGTTGCTTGAGGATAGCAGACCATGTTCTTTGGGGAAATAGTGTGATTGAATAGATTCCTGTTCAGGTAGGGCTGTGATGCATATGTACAGTATGTATGTTCTTTGTTATTTAATCTCGGTATGGATGGTTTTACAAGAGAGGTGATTGCAAAAATGTTGGGTATAGGTTTAAGTTTAGTGAATGCTGAGGGTGGTGAGTGAAATCTACATCAGCTGCTATTTGCTGATGATACTGCACTGCTTGGTGGTTAGGAAGGAAGATTGAGACAACTGGCAGAGTAGTGTGGAGAATTTTGTGTGAAAAGAGGGCAAGAGTAAAGTACCCTATTTAGTTCTGTCTACAAGGGTTCCTCTTCTGCAGCCTTTCCTATGTTCATATGGAGTTACTGTTCTATCTAGAAGGTTAATGTTACTAATTTTTTTCTATTTCAGATTACCTGATCATGTCTCCTTGGAGGAGGGAGCCATCCTTGAACCATTAAGTGTCGGAGTTCATGCTTGCCGCCGAGCTGGAGTCACCATGGGCTCAAATGTGTTGGTATTAGGAGCAGGACCAATTGGTTTAGTCAGCTTGCTCACTGCCAAAGCAATGGGAGCATCTCAGATTTGTGTTACAGGTAAGTGCTGTATCTTTCTGGCTTTACTTGTTACAAATTACCAAGGAATTTGGAATTCTCAAAGGTGGGGTTGATGTGTAAGAAAAATAGCATTGAACTCACAAAGTTACATTTCTAGCTTTCTTCTACCGCTGTTTTCATGACAAGTTCTCTTCTGATCTTGCTAACTGCATGCCTCCCCTCCTCCTGTAGCCTTGCTGCACAAGACTTTCTTCTTTCTCTCACCCCTATTTTGTCCACCTCTCTAATGCAAGAGTTAACCAGTATTCTCAATCATTCATCCTTTTTTCTAGTAAACTCTGGAACTCCCTGCTTGCTTCTGTATTTCCTTCCTATAACTTGAATTACTTCAAGAGGGAGGTTTCAAGACACTTATCCTTCAATTTTTGAGTACCACTTTGGATCCTATTTGGAGACTGGCATCTCACTGGGCTTTCTTTATTTTATTTTATTTTTTTTTGGGGGGGGGATTTTTGTTGCCCTTTGCAGGTGTCTCTCCTACATAAAAAAAAAAAAAAATCATATCTATATATACGTGTTTTACAGAGTAGTTATACCGTGGGAGTCACAGAAATAGGCACGAGTTAATTGCATGCTTGCTTCCTTGGCACATCCAGAAATGTTCACCCTACACCATGTGAGCAAATGGTTGTGGAAAAAGAGAGCAACTGGCAACTCCCACACGTCATAGCGCTGCCTCAGGATGGCAACAGAGATGCCAGTGATTATTTATTTGTGGTGTGTTTGTCACCCTCTCCTTCCCTGGCTTTTTGCGTTTTTTGTGATTCTGCATCCATAGTTTGTTCAAGACCTAAGAAGCCTTACCCTTCATATATGCTTTCAAATAAGTCTTTCATTGTCATCAGCTGGCAGTTGAAGATCAAACCAAGTCTGACAGCCTGTGAGCCTTAAGAAATAAATCTCAAACCTCTCTCTACAGTGTCTGTAAGGACTGTGTCGCAGTGTGTGAAGAAGCTCAACCTTCCCTCCCACGTTGCTGTATCAAAGCAAGTGGTAAATCCTAATTAAAAAACATGACTGTGTGGCTTTTTCTCAAAATTACAGCACATGGCCACTTGACAAGATCAGATCCATTCTATGGTCTGATAAGAACATGTTTACTGTCACTGGTATACCAGCTAGACATGTGAAAAGGCTGCCTAACTCAGATCAACTTGACCTGTGGTACACGGTAAAAACTGTAAAACACACTGAAAATGTGATGGTTTGTGGAGCTGCTACTTACTATGGAGGTAACAAATGATATTTCCTAGAGAAAGGGCAGTCTATGAACAGGGTAAATGTGAACATGCATTTTGCTTAATGTGACCTTGACAACCTGAAAATCAGTCCATACAGCTGATACACCTAATCTGTGACTTCCATTGTATGTGGATTAGAGTTATCACATGCACAAACCTGTTTTGGAACATTTATTTTTCTTGCATTATGAGAGAAGTATTGAAACCTTTGCAGAATATCATTCAGTCTTGAATAAGTACATTTCCTTCGGCACACTGTTATGAGATACTCCTACAATTTGGTTTACAGTAAAGTATTTGTAAGTGGGTTTTAGTGGTGTGTTGTTGCCATTCAGTTATTTGCAGATCTATACAGTGCCTTGTATACCTGCCATTTTTATGCATCCCAAATAAATAAAATAAAAAAATTTTGTATTTACCTTTAAATCTTTATTCTCACACTGTGTTAAGGCCCATCCACACAATCGAGCACAGCTTGATGGGCACTGCCCACAACCAGGCTAAATCCACAGGCACAAAATTAATATAGTGTTGACTACATGGTGTCGATCTGGCTCAGTCAAACCCGGGCAACAGCCAGAGGGAGTAAACATGGGCAGTGTCTGGTGATTTCACACAACTACCTAAACGGGCACTTTACCTGTATGTTAGTGGGCACAATTGGTAAGCTGGTCAGTGGGTAAACTGCCCACTTGTGCTCACAGGCACAGCTCAATCATCTGAACGTGGCTTTAATTGGTGATCTCTTTTAATTTTTGTAGTTATGCATTGTAATTTCAGTACTCTTTACAATACTTTGGTCTTCCAACTCTTTCTGCTGTATTAGAATGAATGCATAAATATTATTATCTATTGGATATACTTTCTAGATAACTTTCCCTTTAGTTGAGAGGTTATTAGGTCAATTCTAAAGGGTAAGGAGAGATAGAACATTTTTTACAGTATTTATTTTGTCACACTTATGGTTCAGAAAGTGTGAAGCCTCCTTGGCTGGTAGCTGGTGGTGAGGAAACATTTTGTGGTAGAAAGCTGACCTACTGGCATTGTGATGTGGCTGACCTATTAATAGAGGCATTGATGGTAGAAGTGAACCCTGGTGAAGTGGAATGCTCACAAAGTTGCTTGAAATGTGGACCTGCCGTAGAAGAGTCTTTGTGGGCCTGGTGACTGGTGGAGGCAAGGGACATGATTCACTACAACATCAGCAAGTCATGTTGGGTACTGGGCAGGATTGTCAGGGCTGTGTTGTAGTGGCTTTATTTCTGTAACCACTCTGACCCCAGAAGAGTAAAGGGTGAGATAGGAGGGACTGTCAGGTGCTCTCAGGTGTAATACCATCAGATTATTAGCAGGCTTCTTGTTCTATATTTTGCCTGCAGGTGGAAAAAGAGAAAGGTTGGGTAGTACAGAAGGGAAAGGAAAGCAACTTGAGTAAAAATAAGGTAGGATGAAAACTTGGGAGACCGTAATGACATAAGCCTAAGGGGAGTACAGACTGCTCAAGCTTTGAGTTCAAAAAGAATTCATTTGACTCAAGTAGCTCAGGCCAGCAGTAATTAAATCCCTTTTATACAAACTCCCCACCCAAGCAGGCATCTGGGTATGAATAGTTTCCTGTCACATCAGCATTTGGATACACCTCAGGTACCTTGTTGCATTCAGCTTCTGGTTTTATCCTCCATGCCATCAAACCCTTGTCCTTAATAACACTGAATGATCTCTCTTGCACACAGCTTTCTTTGGGTTGACCTATACTAAAAACCTCAGCTGGAAATTTCTCATCTCACTTGCCTACTCTGGCTGAAATAATTTATACAAGTTGAATATTTATGTTCCCTAAAGTTTTTCCATTCCTAGACCTCACCTGTCTTTGCTTAAATTATGCCTATCATGTGGGAGGGATTCCTCTTGTATGCCTTAGTTCTAAACAAAGTTGTGGTCATAAGCTATTCATTCTACCTCCATTTCTTTAACAGACCGTCTTTTGTTTTTCACATTCTATTTCTCAATCCATATGCATTGATATTTGGAATGGTATGGAGGTAGTGTTAGTACCAATAGAAAACACTCATAGACTTAACATTGTTGGAAAGAAAATACTCCACAAACTCAACTAAGATCTTATATACAAATATCAGATAAACATAACTGTTACATTTACATGATCATGGCTTGTCAGTGGAATACTACCACATGATAAGCACAGACACACAAATACATCATTCAAATTTCAGTTGTGAGCTGAGCATGGTAATATTTTATGTTGATTTACATATACATGGCCTTAAAACATTTTTTTTTTCTGTTCAGATATTGCTGAGAATCGGTTGCATGTTGCTAAAAGCATGGGAGCAGATCACACTGTCTTGGTTAAAGGCGGCAACCTGGAGGCACTGGCTGAGGAAATAAAGAAGCTGATGGGAGACATGCCAGATGTTACCATTGAATGTAGTGGAGCTGAATCAAGCATTCACTTGGGAATTGTGGTAGGTATTTTTGGAGATATTATATTTTTCAGTTTAATCAGAGCAAAAAAAAATGCATGCACATGGGATTCAGAAATGTTTATGTTATTCAGTATTTTTATAAGTAAAGTATGTTCTTTGGAAATATCATTAATCTAAGAGTCTCTGAATTTAAATTCATTGGGTTATTAAACTATTTAGTTTTCATTACAACATATTTGTGTATTTTTAGCTTACATAATTTTCAACTTTCTTGTGTACATCAAGTGTGCTTCACTAACATTGATATTGTGTATATGGTAATATATTTGTATATACTTGTGTAATAGCACCGTATTATTCCTTATAGGAATATACTTCTTTTAAATGAGGCAAGATATGATTTACATTTGGTATTGATAAACCTAACCATCTCTAATTGCTTCATTTAGTTACATGCATTGAATTGGAAATAAGTTGGTTGGCGTACAGACTTGCTTTTCCAAATACAGCCATAAAGTACTACATACATAGGTACATTGTAAAGGAGAACAAGTATTTTGACAGTGCAATTTGAAATATTCTTGATAGAAAAATGCAGTGAAAGATTGAGTACTTTGGTGCAAGTTAAGAAACATTATGGCAAATATTGTTTGTTGTATGCATGAGGGTAATATGGGAGATAAAGTTTTGACACCTGCATTATGTCATGGCAGCCTTGGTGCTTCTGTGTGGGCTATCTCTGCTGTAGGATGCCTGTTTGAATTTACATAGCTCTGGTAGTTTAATATCATCTCTGATAGTTGAAACCCATATAATTGATTAAAGAGGGAGGTGACAAAACCAAAGAGATATAAAAGTTGGTTAGTGTAGACACACAGACTGTTGTTGCAGTGCAACAACAGTCTGTGTGTCAAAGTTAGCTGTGCAACAACAGTCTGGTGTGTGTCATTGTGTCATTGTAAAGAAAGTGGTAGTTTGTCACCAATACATAACAATAGTTCTAGCCATTCTTGGAAGACTTCTTTTAGTGCCCTGAATGTGGTAAAACATTCTGTGGAGGCTTTTCTTGTGTGACAGCAAGACAAGTGAGGGAAGTAAATCATGAGGTGTCTGTGAGAATGGATGTCAAACCAGCATTTACATTGTAATCATTATGTCAGTTTTGCTAAACCAACTCTCTTTCTTCATTTGCTTTGTGGCCTGCCTCTGTAAGGGAAACTATCAAGGCCAGTGGTTTCCAATCTATGGGTAATTTGGATAATTTGAGTGGGTAATGGTAGGCTGAGAAAAAAGGCATTCATATTGTTGTGAATGTGTGCATGTGTGTGTTTGTATGTATGTGAAAATGTTATTGTACAGTATAGGTGTGAGACAAAACAGGGAGAGGATAATGGACACGTCTCATATGGGACAAGGGACAGACAGTGGGCACAGTGGTGAATTACTGAGATAGAGAAGGCAGAGGGGAGAGACACACCATCTTGCCAATGTGCGATTCTGTTCTCCATTGCCTCTGTGAATTGCTGTGCCTTTCCTGGGCTTTTTCTACATTACTGCAGCTGCAGATAGAAAGCATTGTGTTGTAAGGAAACTGCCTGAGGCTGTGATTGCCAGGAACTGAGGTATCACGTCCTTGTACTATTCTGTGTCAGTGTTTGTTAAAGTGCTCGGTTTTGCAAAATACAGTCTTTGGTTTTGTCTTTGTCCTGTCAGACAGCATTGTGTTGTGAGAAATTTGCCTGAGGCTGTGATTGCCAGGAACTGAGGTATCATGTCCTTGTACTGTTCTGTGTCATAAAGTGTTTGTTAAAGTGCTTGGTTTCGTAAAGTACAGTCTGGTTTTTTCGTCTTTGTCCTGTCCTTCTCCTGGATTGCATCACATTATCCACCACCCCACTCAGCACAGCCACATCAATCCCCACAAACACAGGTGTTTCTGGCTGTTTGGCATTCTGAGTGTGCAGCATAGCAATACATTCAGGGCATTCTGAGTGTGCAGCACACCAATACATTCAAGACTAACTCAACTGTATATTAGAGAAAACTGGGGCTTTGAAATTTATATTAGAATAAATCTTCAAATATATATAAAAGAAGAAATGAGTTGGCAACTTTGCTTGAGATGTCCATCATGGGTAGTGGTGCCTGACTTTCAATCGAATGATCGTTTGCAACTGTTTACCACCATTTCTTTATCATATATATGAGTATATACTACTGTACTTACACTTGATGTGGGTAACACAAACTTAAAGTCAGTAAATGGGTAAGATAATGAAAAAGGTTGGGAACTACTGATCTAGACCATTCAGTCAGTGTGGTTTCATCAGCTGGATACCAAAAAAGTAAAAACACTCAAGTGGTAACACAAAATCAGCCTTGGTGGATGCTCGTGAGTAACTAACGTGCTGGGTAGGTCTGCAGGGACTGGCTGCCATGACTGTATGTAGGTACTAAAACTTGTGTCATATGTTACTCAAGAATACAAGAAAAAATTTGCCGCAATGGTTCTCAAAACTTCAACAGAACATGAAAACTTTTTCCAAGCACTTGATGTACCAGGTAGACATTCTCTGAAGACAAGTAGCAGAGAGAGAGAGAGAGAGAGAGAGAGACTGCACCATTGCATTATTTCATTCATCCAGAGCAGTTTCTATTCATCAGAACTGTCCTGTCTTGCTTCACAGATAAGCTTTTATTAAATGCTTTTTTTGTTGTCATCTGTTGTCTCTTCTGTCATCTTCATCTTAGCTTTACACTGCTAGAAATTTTGTCCATTTATCCTCTTTTTCAGTCATTGTTCTTCCATCCTCTCGATACATCTTAGCATGCCTTTTACTCTACCACTCGTGTCTAGATATTTAACCAGATTTGCAGCTTTCCCAGTTTTCACCCACCAGTTGCCTCTTGCACTTCTTGTGTGATGTGATATTTGATTCTCCAGACTCAATTCATTCCCAGTTCCATTCCATCTGCAACAGTCTTACACACTGTCCTCCTGTATATTCAACAATCCCTCAAAATACTGTCTACCTCTTTCTAACAGCATCTTCCTCAATCAACATCACTTGCTCTTCTCTCCCAGACATCTTATATTAGGGTGGAATATCTCTTCATTTGTGTGCTGGCTGATGTGGCATTGTTGGGGGAATATTTCTTCATTTGTGTGCTGGCTAATGTGGTATTGTTGTTGGTTTGACATCCTGAAGCTTTTGTGAATTTACCATTTCTTGTCACACTCTTAACCACCCTGCATGTGTCTCAGATTCAGGAAGCTGGTGAATATTGTGGATTATGGTGCAAGGGTATTTCAGAGTAAAAATGCTCAAGTTTTTGCTCTAGGGAGTCAAAAGAGAAAAGAAGCTTAGATTAATGGTAAGTATAGTCAATAGAGAAAAGAAGCTTAGATTAATAGCAAGTATGTAACATCATAGTTGCACCATGTAGCATAAAGTGAGTGCAGATTTTAGGCCTCCTACCATGCCCAACCTCCCTTCCTGAAAGTGCACTGGCCACCCCACCAGTTTATAGAAATAAATTTACAGGACAAGATGATGCTTCTTCATGCAAAAGCAATTTTGGGTACTTTCATAGATAAATTACTGTATGTAACTGTGCTATGGAGTACCTTATGCTACTGTACAGTCTGTGGCATTTGCAATTAGAACTGCTGATGTGAGCATCACATTGCACCAACTTGCTCCCCCTCAGTCTGAAAAAATCTGCCAGGTGAAAGCAATTCCATGGCAACATATGCTAGTCCCTCATGTATTTTTGAAAGCATAGAATAACAGATTCAGTGTTTGACATATTGACAAATATGGAAAAAAGTTATCTTTTGTGACCACTCCTTGCTTCAGCTAACTAAACAGTTGTGTTTGCTTTAAAGAAAGTATTCTACTGAGGTGATGTGTGATACCTGGAAAATATACAGGCCACGATTACATAGTACGAGTATTAGAGTTTCACTAGAATGCTGAAACAAGTAGAAAAAATAAGCTGTATTAATATTGCAGTGAAAAGATGAGTGCATTGGTGAAGAAATGGAGCAATGAGGAATGCAAGGATGTGCCTTACCACAAACATGGTGGGGTGCCCCAAAATGTCTGACAACACCCAATATGGTATCAAGAGACAGTTAATGGTATATCCTCAGCTTACAGCAAAACAACTAAATAAACAAACATTTTGGAGCACCATACCAACATGTTTGTGGTGAGGTACATCCTCATGTCTCTCATTCCTCCATTTCTTCACCAGCACACTTGTAGTCTTTTCACTGCAATAGTAACACAGCTTATTTTTTCTATTTGTTTCACCATTCTAGTAAAATTCTAACATTTGTACTGTGTAATCATGACCTGTATATTTTCCAGGCATTGCACATCACCTTAGCAGAACACTGTTTAAAGCAAATGTAGCTGTTTTGTTAGCCAAAGCAAGGAGCTATCACAAAAGATAACTTTCCCTTATGTCAATGTCAAACACTGAGTCCATTATTCCATGCTTTCAAGAACATATGAGGGACTAACCTAAGTAGCTAAGTAGGTTATTTTCTCCTGGTAGATTTTTTCAGACCAAGAGAGAGTTAGCTGCCAGTTTGTGCAATGTGACACTCACATCAGCAAAACTTATAATTGAAAATGTTGCTGACTGTATATAAAACTGCTATGGAGTACCTAATGCAAAGACAAAAATAAGATAAAGCAGCTTGATTGTTCAGAACAGATGCTTATTATGTCCCTCACATTGCTCTCCTCTCATCCAAGAGCTCTTACTCCAAAATACCATTGGTTCAGGCTTGTGAGGATACATGAATTTGAAAGATAAATCTGTAGATATTTTCAGAATCATGCAATTGTTTAAATCCCACACACAGTCTTTTTAGGTGGTTAAGAATGAGACAAAGAATCATACATTGTAAACAAATGCAGTAAAAGTCAAGATAGGTAGCCAACAACAAAAGGATATATTTCTACCTTATTATGATGTCCAGGAGAGGAGACCAAAAGTTGCCTAGATATTGACTGAGAAAGATACTGTTGGGAAGAGCTATTGGGAAGAGATAGACAGCTTTTTGAGGGATGTTGGATATACAAGAGATTGTTGAGATTGTTGCAGATGGAATGAAACTGGGAATGAATGTGTCAGGAGAATTAAATGTCATGGGTCTTGAAAGAGAGAGTGCAATGGGAATTAGGGGATGAAAACTGGAAGAAAGCTGCAAACTTTGTTAAATATGCAGTCAAACATTTTATAAGTGACAGGAGAAAAGAAGGAGTGTTATGTTGATTTGGGCTTGTAAAGGGGATGGAAGAAGAGTGACTGGTAAAGAAGATATTTAAATAAGATTTTAATGCTATAAAACTAAGAGAATATGACAGATGGGAATGATGGGTGACTATGAAAAGAATGTAGTAAGAATATCTGTCAACCAAGAAGATAACTGTTCATGATGAGTTGACAGGTCAAAATTACCAACAGCAATGTGCCCTCAAGGACCTGTACAGAAAAAGTACTATTACCAGTGGTAAGTTCTGAAAGATTATGCACTGAAGTTGCTTGATGAGTTACAGAAAAAGCATTTTCAGTGAACTTGTATCATATACATATAAATGACAGAACCAAAGAACCAGAAAAATATTGAATTGTTTACATTGATGTATTTCTAGTACACAAAACTTACTTCAAGGTCTTTTTCTCTATTCATAAAAACCTTGAAGAGAGTGCTCATATGTGTGCACCATTTTCATGTCAGGTTAACAATTATAGTTACAGTATTAAGATTCATGTCACAATGTTACATTATATTATATAGCACTGTAAAGGACACTCAGTTAATGCAAATCTTTACTACAGTGACTTCAGGCTAAGCTTGCCCAGAAGCCTTGCCCTGCCCTATACCACTTTTTACAGAGTAGCTGATTGGTGCATTCACAATGTTCAGATTATTTCCCTAAATTTTAGTATTTCATCTTCAGTAGTATTTGTAAAAATTCTAATAGGGAAACAATAATACTATTAGTGGTAATCATGCATATAAATTGAAATTGGAGAAACAAATAAACATTTATCAGTGATAGCTAAAGTTAGGAATGAAAACAACTTGAATAAAGTCTTTTGTAGCAAATGTAAAACAAAAATACCATAAAACTAATAAAAATTGAATACTAGGCTTCGTAAAAGTAATGAATAAATAGTGGCTGAATTCAAAAGTTACTTTTTATCACTGATTATAGTTCTTATCACTGATAAATCTGAAAAGATATTACTTCAATATTATTGTTTTCCTATTAATACTTTTCATAAGTTAGTTTAGGATATTGCTGAATTTTAAGGTGATTCAAAATATTTTCAGTGTTAACATTTTGGGAAATTAAGAGTGGCACAATCAGCCGCAGCCTCCTAGAAAAGCTGGTGGGGAGAGAGAGGCTGTGACTTAAGACAAGCTTAGCCTTAGTTTATAAAATACTGTATGCTAATTAGAAAACTAATTATAAAATGGTGTATACTAATCAGAAAACTAACAAATTTTTGTTAATTTACCAGGAACTAACAATTACAGTTATGCAACTGAAACTTGTGAACAACAAAACCACTTCATCATGTTATCTTGCAGGCTACAAAATCTGGCGGAGTGTTGGTGTTGGTTGGGCTCGGTCCAAGTGAAGTCAAGGTTCCCATAGTTAATGCTGCAACAAGAGAAGTTGACATTCGTGGCATATTCCGTTATGTCAATTGGTAAGAATCAGATAAAACACAATATCAGAATAATGAAATACTCATTATTATTTACTTGCTTTAAACAATTTAAAGAGATGTGATCATCACATGGGTGACAGCTTTGCTGACAGCCACCAGACAACATATTTCTTTTCCCACAAGATATCATCTGCAAACCAGGTATCAAATTCCTTTGTCAGAATGAGCATGGTTATATATAATGAGTTGATAGAGGTGTGTGAAATGGTACAAATTAATATATATTTAGGATCCTAACATTTAAAAGGAAAGGACTACATAGGATTGCATGTGAAGCATAACAGGAGATCTTCAAGTCTATAATGAGTATGTAAAATAAGACAAAAGAGTATTAAGACTAATATTAAAAAGGAAAAGACTACATAGATTACATAGAAAACATAATAAGAGACCTTTTTGTCTTATAAGGCTACCAATATGACTATGTACTGCAGTTAATCTGTTAGAAAATAAGATGCAATTAAGTAGATAGCTTTGATATAGCAAGGTTTTTTTTTTTTTTTTATGTAATTTCCTGACTTTTATGTCCATGTAGGTAAACATCCTTTCTTCTCAATCCTCAATTTCCATTACATAACATTTTCTTACTTTAATAAATTCCATCTTCCATTACAATGGATCACATGTCTCCACCTTACTGACTTCATCTCAAACATTGGTTCCCTTTTCTTTTCCAGCTATCCACTTGCTTTGGACATGATTGCATCAGGGAAGATTAATGTGAAACCTCTTATCACACACCGCTTCAAGCTGGAGGAGTCCATCAAGGCATTCGAGACTGCTGCCACTGGTTCTGGAGGAGCCATCAAGGTCATGATTTCATGTGAATAACACTGCATTGGATCCTCAAGATGTGTCTACATACAGATGAACCCAAAATAATCTGGAAAAGTGACATTTGTGTAAATATTTTATAGAGTTTATGATGAAAAATATCTTTGCCTCAAAATAAAACTTGCCATATTAACATGAAACAGCCATGTTTGTGTTGTTATAGTTTTCACCAGCCTGGATTGATTAGATATAGGAAAAATGGGCATGGAGAGTGGGGTGGGGGCAAATTATGGCTACATATTCATGGAGTTGGAGATAAAAACAACAACATTCAGGAAATATTGATGGAAATGCTGAAGGAACAATATTCAGGAAATATTGATGGAAAAGCCAAGACAACACAATTACTAAGAATAGGTGTCTAAATCATCTTAAGTAATACATCTTTTTACTCCCTGATCCTTGAAAGTCAGAAACTGCACTAGTATAAAACAAAAACCAATTAGAAGATTAACTGAAAAGTACAAATTAAGACCACACATGCCTGCTTTAAGATATTTCAAGTGAGCAATCTTTAGGCACTGTAAATATATATATATATATATATATATATATATATATATATATATATATATATATATATATATATATATATATATATATATATATATATATAATTTTTTTTTCCCAAAGATTATTGATGATTCACTAGTTGAATAAGCTGTACAGACATATTTTCACAAAGTACGCACATGTGCTTGTCCATTTTTCAATACAAATTGAGATTAAAAAGATTTTGTGGTATGCATAATGAATTTCTCAGTTGATAAATTCTACCAAATTACTTTTTTTTTTTTTTTTTCATAACTGAGTTGTAAGATTTTCAGAAATAAGAGTGAGAAACTATAGTGCACATTTATACTGTTATTTCATAACTGGATAGCTTTTTATTAAAAAAAAACATTGTGGCTAAATCAAATGTAATTATTTTTCTTTCTAGTTTTTAAATCTTTATTGATGCTAGGAGTGGTGAAACAAAGACAGAAAAGGAAATGTAACTTTGTTACAAAGGTTAAATAAAGAAGAAAAGTTACACACAATTTGTTTTTTACCAGAATTACCTAAAGAATTTGTAGTAAAACTCCATTAATGAAATTATATAGGTGAAGAGTGGATGTTAACAACAGGATGTTTATGGTTGTATGCAGGTGATCTGATAGTGATGAACAAGTCAACTAAGGTAGGGCCAGCCATATTGGAGGTGTGAGGCCCAATTATAAACATTTTGGGGAGAGCCCCTGAAGTTATTATTAGCAAGTTCTGTGGAATTGATGATTATGTGAAACATCCCTCATTGACTTTTATGTAGGTATTTACAGAAAATAACAATTCTCTCTCTCTCTCTCTCTCTCTCTCTCTCTCTCTCTCTCTCTCTCTCTCTCTCTCTCTCTCTCTCTCTCTCTCTCTCAAACCTTCAATATGGTGTTGGGTATAGGTTGCAATAGCAATAGACTGTTGTGTACACTTGACGAGACTAGCGCATAGAGGTGAGGAGCTCAAATGGCAGCTGAAAGTGAATGCTGGCCCTGGCTGCAGCACTATAAAAGTTTCTGGATCTGTTAAGTGAATATGGAAGACATTGTGGTGCTAGATTTTGCACACTCAAAAGCAGTGATGATGGATATAACAAAAGATAGGGTTAAAATGAAAAAGACCGAGATTGAACTCTAAAGAATTGATGTACTATAATAACATCCCATGATAAGAGCGAGTTTTAAAAGCTGCAGAAATACTACTAATGAAATAGCTGGGAGGTGCAGCATTAAAGAGCCAGTAAATACATACTAGTAATGTATCGGATACCAAGCTTTATAGCACCACAAAGTCGGTGGCAGCAAATATTTCTCAGAATGCGGTTGGGGATAAAGCAAATACGCAGATTTTTTTTTTTTAAATACATATTACAGAGGATTTATGCATTTATAAAATATGCAGTAAAGAGCCAAATACTTGGGAAAGTAAATAAAGGCAAATGGATGATGGAGAGAGTGCCAAGAGCAGTGTTGCACAAGTAACTGCAGTGGTTAAAAGGCCAATCTGCACCAATGCCGTCACATTCATACTCAGGCAATCCCAGGCATCCCACTCCTCTAACCATCAAATACTTAATATTGACAATGAACAGACGCCCCACACCAGAAAGGAGAGTGGAGAGCATTATCTATAATTATATATCACTGCTACACGTTTGTCATTAAAAACATGTTTATTCGAGACCTGTCTTATTTCCTCGATTTTCACTGTCCAGTTCTCCACATCGAGTATCTGAACCTTTTCATTATTTCACTATCTAACTTAAAGCTCAATTTCTTTTTTTCTTTTCTTTTAAATGTGTCTTTTTAGTATATGGCCCAATAATAATGCCTTTTCTTCACTTAAACAAAATTAAAATGTCGCCGCCTGTGAAATTACGTTTATCATGAAAATTCTGTCAACACGCTGTAATTTTCTAGCATGCGTGACCATGACCAAAAAAAGTCTTGAAGATATTTCCCCTGCCATTAGCTCAATACAATATGGCATAATAAAGTCGTGAATGGGACGCGTCCAGACTGATTGAAAATCTGGTGCTCTGGAAAATGCATATGAAAGATAGGCGTCATCGCTGAACATGGTTGAAGTCAACGGAACTTCCGGAGGTTCTTATGCATTTTGAGTTCTACTGAATAGCTACTGTTTTCATAAACCATGTGACCCAACCAGTAATGTTAACTAAAGCTAACTTATGTTCAATAAAGTGGCCACTCATATATTCGTGTCAATGAGATAATTCATCGTACCACCATTTCGATACAAATATTTGGTTTTAAAGCAGTGTCACCTTCAAAAGGACACCAATATTTAATATCTTTATGTCACTATATACATTTTCATTTAACACATTCAGAACATCATCTATATTCTATATCTTCAGGAGGGACAGTAATAGATCGAGTATTCAATGGAAGAACGAAGTTTTGGGCATCAAACTGGTACTGATAGTTATATTTACGTCCTTATTCTTTTTTCGATATGTTAAGAGTCGTCTTCATTAATAATACCACAGAAATTGTATATATGTAGAAATTGTGAAACTTTAGCATAACTGTTACTCTATATATCCTGTTGTTCTTCATACGTGAATTAACTTAGATGTTGGGAGGGAAACATGATGCGAAGGAAGAAATTATGGACATGGAAGTGCAGAACAGGAGAGTAAGGACAGATCTCTTGAAAGATGCACCAGTGATTACTCTAGCACATGAAGAGGAAGGTGAGTCCAGAGCAGCGTTCCTCAACCATTTTCAAGTCCATGCACCCTTCTGAGAGCTTTTTTTTTTCTTTTTTTTTATGTAGGAAGGACACTGGCCAAGGGCAACAAAAATCTAATAAAAAAAATGCCCACTGGAGAGTTTCATGTATCTTCGCGGATTAGATCATTATTAATTACAAAAGAATTACATAAATACTTGATATTTTCTCTAGTTTTAAACTTAAGACTGAAAATATATAAATAAATCTCTATTTTAAGATATTTTATGATTTAAGAGCATAAGAAAAAAAAAAGTATGTATCTTCGCGGATTAGATCATTATTAATTACAAAAGAATTACATAAATACTTGATATTTTCTCTAGTTTTAAACTTAAGACTGAAAATATATAAATAAATCTCTATTTTAAGATATTTTATGATTTAAGAGCATAAGAAAAAAAAAGTAGGGGAGAGCGGGGCTAGTTGCATCGCGGGTAAGTTGCATCAGTGAGCATAACTGGCAACTCAGCGGCTGCATTAGGGTGACAGGCGGTTCAAATGTGTGTTGGTCACTATGGTCAGTGCGGACATCGCTGCGGCAGAGGGAGGTGGATTGCGCAAGTGCTCTTGAATTTATGAGAAATTTACTGATTTCGGCCTTGGTAAGTAATTTTTTTCGATTTCACAATTTTTCTTGTACCTCATATATATATATATATATATATATATATATATATATATATATATATATATATATATATATACTCGTATATATATATATATATATTAGTAACAGTGTTTTGAAAATAGCTATATAATTCTGTACTATATGCAATTATTTCTCTTACAAATTTGCATTAGAATGACCGTTAGTATATACGAGTATTTAGCTGGCGATCAAATTTTGGTTGCTGTGAGGGGGCAAGTTCAATCATTCGTGACGGGGCAAGTTGAATCATGATTCAACTTGCCCCATTAGTAAATTTATTTCATTACTATAGTTAGACTATTCTTATGCATTCAACTCGTTTTATTTATTTCAGAAATGGTTCGGAACTACAAAAGAAAGACTGAACGTGGGTCAGCAACACCCCAACTAATGCAGGAGGCTGCTGATTTTGTTCGAAATAAGAATAAATCAGTGAGAGAGTCCGCACAACTGTTTGGTGTCCACTACTCAACCTTACAACGATTTATTCACAAAACCTCTGGCAACACTGCTAAAAACAATACACATGTAGGATATGCCAAACCAAGACAAGTATTTACATGTGAGCAGGAAGAAGAATTAGTATCCTATCTGAAAACAGCAGCAGCAATTTATTTTGGTCTTTCTCCGAGAGAAGTCAAGGAACTGGCTTTCAAATGCGCCAATGAAGCAAAGATAGAAATGCCTGATAATTGGCGCAATGATAAATATGCTGGAAAAGACTGGTTTTCAGGTTTCATGAAGCGACATGGACAAGAACTCTCAATTAGACCCCATCCTTCCTCTTCTACAGCCAATGAACCCCTTCCTTCCACTTCAACTGCAGTAGGACCACAACCAGCAGTAGCTTCTTTCATTACTGATCAAGTTGAAACTGCAAATGTTGGTGAGTCTTCCCTTTGCCCAGAAAAAATCATGCCACATCCAAAAGCAACACCTCGGAAAAAGAAATGTAATACAGGCAGAAAAGCACGTAAAAGTGCCATATTAACAGACACACCTGAAAGAAATGCTCTGTTTGCTGAAGCCATTAAGAAAAAAAAAACAAATAGAATGATGTCAAAGAAAAGAAAGCCACCAAGTAAAGGAAGCAGGAGTTTTTACACAAAGTTCGATCCAAAAAACCTGTTGAAAAGTACGACATATCCAGCTCAGACGACGAAGACTGGTATTGTCTGATTTGTGTAGAACCATATTCCAATAGCAGGCCCCGGGAGAAATGGATTCAATGTAGTACATGCAGAGGATGGTCTCATGAGGAATGTTTGGGAACAGATGGAGGTATAATTTTATATTATATTTGTCATAACTGTGAATCTGATGATGAATAAATTTAAGGTTCATCGGTTCAGTTTATTGTGGATTTCTATTTTCTTATCATTTAAATAAACTCTCAAAAGTTATAGTTTGTTTATGATGCAACTTGCCCCGCAGATGGGGTAAGTTGCATCAAATATTTTTTTAGATATATATCAAAATTAAGTATATAAGAAATGATTTTCATTAATATCTACGCATGTGAACTTGATGAGGTCTAGCATATTTATATACAACTGAATTTCACTTGAATGAATTATACACAATTCTGTAGAAGGAAATGTAAAATTTGATGCAACTAGCCCCGCTCTCCCCTATGTATCTTCGCGGATTAGATCATTATTAATTACAAAAGAATTACATAAATACTTGATATTTTCTCTAGTTTTAAACTTTAGACTGAAAATATATAAATAGATTTCTATTTTAAGAGATTTTATGATTTAAGAGTATAAGAAAAAAAAAAAAGTATGTCTACAGGTGGCAGTTCTTGTACAAGACATACAAACCTACGTCACGCATCCTACCTATCCAGAAATTCACCTAATCTTCTAAAGTTCCCCATTAGGGGTGAAAGGGTTCGTCCAAGTACCTATAAGGACTTCAATATCGTTTCGTTATCGCCATCGCCCGCATCGTTACCGTGGAAACACGCATCGTTATTGTGGAAACTGGAATCGCATCGTTATCGTGGAATCGCATTGTTGCCATGGAAACTAGAATCGCATCGTTATCGTGAAGACTTGCATCATTATCGTGGAATTGCATCGTTATCGTGGAAATTGGAATAGCATTGTTATCGTGGAAACTCGCATCATCATCATGGAATTGCATCGTGATCGTGGAAACTGGAATCGCATCGTTATCGTGGAAACCCGCATCGCATCGTTATCGAAGAATCTCATCGTTATCATGGACACTCGCATCGTTGTCTTCGTCACGCGCATCGTTACCATCATTCGCTTCGCTACTGTAAAATGAAATTCGTTATCGTTAAATTACTCAATTATCATTACTGCGGCATAAATATTCTACATAACTCTTATATGATAATAAATCCGGCAGTACAATACCTCTATGAAAAAAATTCAAGGCTCAATTTTTTTTCTAGCACATATCGTATAATTTTGGGAGATGAAGTGCATACTTTTCCACATTAACGTGAAAATTATGGTGTTAAAATTTCTTAAACTTTCATTCGTCATATGTAAGACGCACTGAGAGCCTTTTCGCTGACATTGTAATATAATCGTAATAACGTACATGATTCCAGTATTGCCTCTGCTCTAAGTATGTTTCACTGCTTCTTTGTTTCGTAACTGTCGATATGCTTAGTGCTCAACTCCTTCATCTTACTGGCCAGTTTGTCTCCAGCTCTTCTCTCATGTGCACATTTTACTGTTAACCTGAATGAAGCCCTAATGAGAAGACTCCTCTGTCGTCTATTTTACCGACTCCTTCTTTCCCTAGACATCTTTTTCCAAGTCTATTTTGGGCCGTCGTTTTTGACAGTCTTCACCATGCAGTGAAGCATCCCTTCTTCCATATTTCTCCTAGGTTGTCCGTCTCTCTCTCTCTCTCTCTCTCTCTCTCTCTCTCTCTCTCTCTCTCTCTCTCTCTCTCTCTCTCTCTCTCTCTCTCTCTCTCTCTCTCTCTGTCTGTCTCGCTCTCTCTCTCTCTATGCTCAGCTCTAGCACCTTGGACAATAATGATAAAACAAAATGCCACATCTCAAACACGAGGCGCGAGTTGCGTCTGAGTGTAATATACGAATATAATAAACACATTTGAAATACTTTAATCTCACTTTAATTCCTTACATGACACTTAATTCTTAAAACATCTTTTCGTATTAAGCACTCTTATTTATGCACACAGGCCTCCACGTAGGTACTCTGAAAAAAAAAGAAAAAAATCATGCACCCCGGGATGCACTATGCACCCAGGTTGACTATCATTTTCCTACAGTAGAGCATGAAGTGCATGAATCTCTTTTAGAGATTTTGGTGAAACGATGTTGCCTTGGATATATCAAAAGTTTTTGATAGAGTCTGGCACAAAACTTTTATTTCCAAACTATCCTTATACGGCTTCGGTTTTTCTCTCTGTAACTTCATCTCAAGTTTCCTTTCTGACCGTTCTATTGCTGCTGTGGTAGATGGTCACTGTTCTCCTAAATCTATTAACAGTGGTGTTCCTCAGGGTTCTGTCCTGTCACCCACTCTCTTCCTATTATTAATCAAAGATCTTATCCAAACTTTTTGTCTTATCCACTCTTATGCTGATGATGCCATCCTGCATTTTTCCACGTCTTTTCATAGACGCCCAACTCTTCAGGAAGTAAACAGTTCACGCAGGGAAGCAAGCCACAGAAGGCCTGACTTCTGATCTTTTTAAAATTCCTGATTGGGGCAGAGCAAACTTAGTATTGTTCAATGCCTCAAAAACTCAATTCCTCCATCAACTCGGCACAACCTTCCAGACAACTATCCCCTCTTCTTCAATGAAACTCAACTGTCCCCGTCTTCTACACTGAGCATTCTCCGTGTTTTCTTTTAATTATAATCTAAACTGGAAACTTCACATCTAATCTCTAGCTAAAACAACTTCTATAAGTCGTCTCCGCCAGTTTTTCTCACCCCTCCTCTTTCCCCAGCTGCTACAGTGGTCTTATCCGTCCAGGTATGGAGTACGCTTTAAAAGTATGGGGAAGGGAGGGGGTTCCACTCATACCTCTATTTCAGACAGGGTAAAATCAAAAGCTTTTCGTCTGATCAACTCCTCTCCTCTAAATTAATGTCTTCAGCCTCTTTCTCATCGCCGCAGTGTTGCATCTCTTGCTATTTTCTGCCGCTATTTTCATGCAAAGTGCTCTTCTGATATTGCTAACTGCATGCCTCCCCTCTTCCCGCGGCCTCGCTGCACAAGACTTCATTCTTTCTCTCATGCCTATTCTGTCCACCTCTCTAATGTAAGAGTTAACCAGTATTATCAATCATTCGTCCCTTTCTCTGGTAAACTCTGGAACTCACCGCCTGCTTCTGTATTTCATCCTTACCTATGACTTAAACTCTTTTAAGAGGGAGGTTTCAAGACCTTATCAAGAATTATCCTTCAATTTTCGACGATTCTATTGACATCTCTTTTGGGACTGGTACCTCAGCGGGCTTTTTTTTTTTTTTTCCTTCTTTTGTGTTTCCCTTGGGCAGTGACCCTCTTACGTAAAAAAAAAAAAAAAAAAAAAAAAAAGTGGAAGCTAAGTCTACAACATCGTTTCTTAGCCTCTCCCACCCTCAGCATCCCTTGTAGTCATGTATGGGCAGTCCATCACCCCCTAACTGGCCAGCTATCTGGTTACAAAGACTACAGCTGCAACTATACGCAAGGATAACGTGTTGTACTGATTGACCTTTTATTTCTTTCATTCTCCAGAAATAAAACATCGAGCATGTCAGTGCTATAGACAAGAGTAATAAATTCGGTGTTCTTCCTCACTGAGCTAAAATACATAATCACAGTTGAAAAAAGGATAAAGTTTATCAAATAAAAAGTACACTGCTGTCAAAAGTATCCCTGTAATATTTTTGTATCCCTTTTAAAGCACATTGACATAAATAGTATTTCCTGGCACCCCTAAAATTTATTCCAGCATACCCTGAGGATGCTAGCATCCCACGGTAAGAAAAGCAAAAAGTACTAGAGGAGTCTACCCGGCGCCCCGTTTTCTGTGAGGTGGAGGGAAGCGAAGTAAACAACAAAGCCAAGCCGCCTGGCATGCCGCGCTGCTTCTATATCACCCTACACCTCACCTGGGAACTCGTAGGCCATGTATTCTGAGCCCCTGCCCTCATTCCTGCTTGTATTTGACTAGGTAGGTTGTGCACTCCACCCTTCACTGTTCTGCAAGCCACTGGAGTGATACCATCGTGTCACCCCAGACTTGATGCCAACAGGTTATGGTGTTATTACTTGGCCCATACAATCTGCATCTGTCACACGAGCTGAAGTTTACTGTTTGAAGTGCAAGGGTAAGGGGTGGGGAATTCCCCACAACACTGATCGTCAAAAACAAAATTCCTGTGCCAATATACCTGATACTTTTTTTTTCCTACCCAGGTGTAGTTGGTTGATCACCGTACAAATGCCTCATAAGACCATTTAGTTGTATACAATATCCTAAGCAGCAGATAAGATTTCGTAACTGTCATGTAACAGTGAGGAATATTTATAAATAACGCTGGCACTGTAGTCTAATAAGGGGTGATTGGTTTGCTCTCCCTAAGTTACAAGAAGCAAAACATGCAGCACTGCCTTAGCCCCGTGGTGAGCACTAACACTTAGAACTTGCCTTGTTTGCTTGATGTCTATACACAAGCTAACAATTCCAAAGCCGTCAGCAAATCCCAAATTTATGTATATTATTAGAATAGTCACATTTGTCTGGTGTAAAATGATAATCTATAGCCAAAGTACAGTGGCATTTTATTGCTTTCAACCAATAAAGAAGTCCATGGTGAAGATATTTTGATGCATTGAAAATGGTCACATTAAAAACCATCAGATGCTTCATTTTGCCACAATCTCACCTCTCCCCTACAAACATGGGGCTGTGGCTAGAAAGTGACTTTGAAGAGATCCAGGAATGGAGAACACCCTAAGCTATGGAGGTTATTAAGTTTGGTTATGCACCTAGTTTTCATTATATGTAGGGATACAGCTCTGCAAAACCCTCATGATGAGAATCCACATAGTGTGAATGTATCTATACATTAATTACAAGGATTATGTTCCATGAGTTAATTTTGATCCCAATCCTAATGTTACTCTTGGCACTTTCTCTGCACCACAATGCACTAAAGAAATACTAGAACACATCAGTGATGGGAGAGAAGTTGGGTGGTTGGGTGAAGTGCTGTGTTGTTGCATCATTTGAGCATTTGGGTGGTAGTGGTTTGAAGAATTGTCAGTTGTTTGGCAGGCAGAGTTTTATTTTTGGACATAATCCTTGTATGGTGCCAAAATAGATTAGTCCTTGACTGAAGAGTCGCCTCCTCTCCAAGCTGAGGTATGTATCCATTGCAGCCTATGATAATCTTCAGCTAGTTTAAAAATCACAAACTTGAATTTTTCTCTTAGTGAGAATACCTGGCACATTTAGGATCACCACAAAAATGTGAATCCACTTAATCAAAATCTCCATGTAACAAGAACTAGGTGTATTCAATTTTGAAAGCCATCACTATCACATGGCCAAGGTGATTGATGACAGTAAGCATAACCATGAGGGGTGGGAATCCTGGGAAGCAAAACTGCATTTCCAACAGCCATTAATGAGACCATCATTCTTAACACATCAGGGACAGCAGACTACTGACCATGGACTTCATTACTAGTTGAAGGCATCCAAATCACAGGTTTTGAAATTGCTCTTTATTCATACTGTGCTTATTCTTTAGTACAGAGCTCACAATAAACTGGGTAAAAAAAAATCACAAAAAGTACAGTCATCCCTTAACATTTGCAGGGATTAGGTAGCAAATGCCTGCACATGTTGAAAATGTATAGCTATATTTGCTGTCATCCTTAGAAACATTAGAATCCCCATTTCCTTATGAAAATTGGGAGAAACTGTAAAATTTGCAGGAGTGAGAAAGTCAGAGGAGGTACTGTATCAAGATACCTCTGATTTAAATGAGGGACAGCCAAGCTTAGAGACATTTATGGTCCCTTCCTCATGGAAGGACTCTGAGGTTGGTTTTGTTTTAACTACCATGTTCATAATTTTGGTGGCAAGTGTGCAGCTGTCTGTAGTGTGTGTAGTGTAGTGCTGACAGTAAGTGAGACTGTCTTTATAATGAAGGCTGGAACTGCACTCAATGTTACTGAGGCATAAGTAAACACAGGGAACATGGAATGGATCAGCACAAGGTGTGCAGGATTCCATCAATCTCCTCTATATACCTCCCTGGGAGTGACTTTGCCAGAGCAGCAATCAGCAATGTGTCCTCCTCTAACAGAGAAATAGTTACATTCTGGTAGTTTGTTTTGTTTTGTAGTCCTTTACAGAATAAAATCAATATAATATATATAATGAGTTTGGTATGTATTTTGCAGACACCCCATGGACGAGATCTTCCTGTGACACAGCAGCTGCTGGCAACTCTTTCTGCTTTGAGTTGCCAGACACTAGAAATTGGTTGTTTCCCATCCACCACATGGTTAGTTTTTACACTATTTTGCCATTTCAGTAATCATGAAGAGAAAAATTGGGATTTTTAAAGTTATCAAAAAGATAACTGCGATGAATATACTTGTACTTTAGGTATACACTCAAAAAAGTGTAGTCACATAGTCAGCATGATACAAACTGACACCAAGGATAGATCCATTGATTACATGCTACTCATGTTGGTTTCCATGTGTGTGTTTAGTACAGCTGTACCTCCATGAATCAACTGAGTGGCACTTGTAAATGATCCAATAAGATTTGAGCTGCCACAGTAATGCTTCATAAAACACAGATGGAAGCTTAGTCGAACATGCTTACCAACACTGGTGAGACGGCCTTATTGTTTAGCATGAAACTCATCACACCCTACTGTAATGATACTTTTTTGAGTGTGTGTACATATCTTGGAAATATGAAGAACACGGTGTTTCTCTCTAATCTTAACCATGCCATACATGTGAAGAACACAGTGTTTCTCTCTAATCTTAACCTTGCCATATATGTGCCAACTTATGAATTTCCATGCCCACTTTTAGTGTTCTAAACCTTTGTGTACAGCAACCCTGGTCAGAATATGCTCCTAGGGGCTGCTAAGAAAATCACTCAAATATGCATAGGAAATGTGAAAAGAACAGTAAAACAGATATAAAGTGGTAATGCTTCAGGAATGTCAAGAAATAGACTTGTAGTATGAAGTGTTAATGCTTCAGAAAAATCAAGAAAAGATGACTTGTATCCTCTAGACAGTGTGAACAAGATGGAGAAAATCATGACTCCTTGAATAATCATGAGTTAAGCAAGTGTTTCCAAGGCTAATGTATGCTTATGTGTTTCCCAATTACAAATTTAATAAGTTGACTTGCACCAGTGTAAGGCCAATTGGTATGAAAACAGCTTGCTTCGGTTCTGGACCATAGCTGTTGTGGCCCAACCTGCCATTGAACAATAGTTTTTGTTAATCTAACCACATTTTAAATTCTCATAATGTGGGTCTGTTGTGTTCACAACTGTTCTAATTTGTTTTCCCAGATATCCTGTTGGTATCATTTCCTAAGGCAGTTTGCTGTTGCAATATGTAACACTATCATGGCCACCCTCATAAAGATACTGTATATGACATCTATACTCTTTTTATTCCTGGAAGGACATTTAGACATTGGCAGAGATCCATTAGCTACTCTGCCACATCACACAATTGGTCTTAAATATATCAGTTCTTTTTACTTTTTATTGAAATTCAAGCATTAAGTATGGATTATTTAGCTCATCAAACAATGCAATGCTACAAATGGTTTTGGTTTTAGGATAATAAATAGTCTGGGTTTTACATAAATATCACAATATTTGGCAACAGCTTTTGCAACATTGTCATTTAGGTATAGCACCTGGGGTGCTTATTGGTAGGGTTAGGTGACTTGAGTTAGAGAGAGGGGTGGCTCAGCCTCTCAAGGAACACTCCCACACTGGAAGCAACTTCCAAGTGCTCGCGTGTTCTTCACAGCTGGGAGAAAGGATTTATTTACCATGAATAGGATTTATTTACAACGAATAAGTATTTTTAGAAGAGAAGGGCCAATAGGGGTCCTATCTTTACATCCTCTAGAGCAATAGCTCAGACAGCCAAAGGCACTAATGTGAGTGAGACGACAGTGTAATGAATCTGCTCTGCCCCAAATCGAGATTATGCAAAATAATTACCGCAAACAAATAAATTATGGAAAAATTATTCCCACAGTATCATACAATACTGAGAGAGAGAGAGAGAGAGAGAGAGAGAGAGAGAGAGAGAGAGAGAGAGAGAGAGAGAGAGAGAGAGAGAGAGAGAGAGAGAGAGAGAGAGAGAGAGAGAGAGGGGGGGGGGGAGTGGAGGGGGTCAGTTGCCTGTCCTTTCCAGCAAGGTGTTAAACCAATAATTGGTCCTGTAGAAACACAGCAACCCAGCTCACAGGGAATTCCCTTATTTGGCCAATGTCCAAACATTCTTTCAGGAGTAAAAACACTATAGGTATAAATGAACCAAATTAATTAGATTTAATGACTTAGCTGTATTATACTAGTATTTACATACTACTGTATGTCCTTCTACAACATATTATAATAGTGTCTTCACTTAAGTGTCATTTCTAACGGTTAAAAAAATTTATCTGGCACAGATATGCCACTCATCACAGACACAGTCACACATCATCTCAGACATCAAATCTAATAGTTATTGTATATGCATATGTGATGTCAAATCTAATAGTTATTGTATACATATGTGCCGAGTTAATAATGGTACTGCACAAATTGTAAATTATATAGCTTTTATTTATCATTTATGATTTTTCACAAAACAGTTTTGTTTCAGGTACCAGTGACATCAAATTCAAGTCCTGCAAGAACTTGGTGACTCTATTCCTCATGAGACATTCCTCATGAGACATTTATTTGGCTGATGAACAATCCAGGCTGTACAAGCATAACAAGACTTTGTTTATTAATAGTTGGTTTTTGAAATGTTGGAAAGTGCTTGAAAAGGTGATGTGCAGTGAAATATCACCAAGAATTGGAAATATTTTTGATTACTGACAGAACTGAGTCTGGATGTCTTAAATATTACTATCCCCAAGAAAATATACTTCTGCACTCTAATTGTATATTATATCTTACAACTTATGTAAGTAGATACTAGTATTTACTTTAGCATATTAATAATTTCATTATTTAATAACACAAGTTGTAAATAGGTACATTAATGATAGACTTTTCTCAAAGATCTACATAAACACCAATCAGCGCTCTTCATTGCTTACCAAACATTAAGTAGGGGAAGTAATAGTGTAATAAGGTTTTGATGTATGGATGCAAGGCCTAATCTGAAATAATTGTAATACCTGCAAAATCTGAAAGATAAAACATACAAAAGAAACAAAAATGTTCAAAACTTCTAGATGTGAACAGTGTGGAAAATGCTTCACCAGAAACAGTCACCTCACCCGGCACAAGCTCATCCATACGGGTGAGAAAAAATTTGAATGTTTACAATGTGGTAAGCTATTTAATAGAAAAGGTGACCTTACTAGACACATGTTAACTCACACAGGTATAAAGAACTTCAAGTGTGAGGAATGTGGGAAGATGTTTAATAGAAATAGCCACCTCACCAGACACATGAGAGTGCACCTTGACACAAAGCAGTTCATGTGTAAGGATTTTGGGAGAATGTTTGTTGGAAATAACAACTCTAGACAAACAGTAACACAGTCTAACGTGAAACAATTCAAATGTGAGGTGTGCAACAAAGTTTTTACGAGGAACAGTCACCTTACCCGACACATGCTGATTCATGCTGGTATAAAGCGATTTGTATGTGAAGAATGTGATAAGCCATTCCACAGAAATAGTGACCTTAACAGACATAAACTGACACACAAATAGTGGTACACTGTAGAGGAATGGCTCTCTGCTACTGATGATGCTAATCTTTTAAGAGGCTGAATATTTTCTACCAAGTATGACTGCTGAAAAATATGCTGACAAATTATTTGTGTAACTTATAATTAAAAAAAAAAAAAAAACAAGAAATATATATTGAGTACCATAACAATGACATCTGTTACTTTTATTTTTTTTAATGCAATGGACCAGTATCTAGGTAATGTTTAATGACTTGCAACTTTTCTTTGTATTAGGTTTTCTTTTAACAGTTTAGTGGATACCTAAATAACTATTAATAATAACTGAGTGTGTGTGTGTATATATATATATATATATATATATATATATATATATATATATATATATATATATATATATATATATATATATATATATATATATATATATATATATATAGACACACACACACACACACACACAATTATTAACTGGTATTAACTGTATTAACACACACACACACACACACACACACACACACACTATTATTAACTGGTATTAATTGTATTAACACACACACACACACACACACACACACACACACACACACACACACACACACACACACACACACACACACACACACACACACACACACTATTATTAACTGGTGTTAACTGTATTAACACACACACACACACACACACACACACACACACACACCACTGTCAATAACTGTATTTATTTTCATATACATCATCTTTTACTGTTAGTGTTATTTGATGCCACATTAATAGACTGTAGCAATTCAGTTCATGAATGTGCACAAGATCACAAATGATGCCTTGAATCCTAAACTTTGATGTTACCCTGTAAGTTATTATACTGATACTTGATTTGGGCCCTTTGCTGATGTGTGTCAATTGTTGTATACATTTATTACTTAAAGAGTACTGCTGGATTAATTTACCTTTTTTTATTATGAACCATTATAATTTTTGTTTAAGTACTATCCAAAAGAGTAATACATTTGTGTTGTGCATATCAACCACTAATGCACATACACACATAAACACACATGCAGTATTGGTCTTCTAAGTTGTGCAGTTGCTTGCAAATAGAAAGGAAAATGTAGTGGACATTTACCAGAGTAGTGCATCTTCATTACATACTTGTCTTAAAAGTCTTCTGTCACACAAGCGGCAGGTGTTCCTTTCTATTTCATTACTCTTGGTAACCTCATGGTACATAGCATACTAATGCTGCTTGCCTTTGGGGTTTTTATTCCACCCTTCTATTATTTTCTTGAACTAATCCTACATTAGTACATGAACATGGGTTATGTCACAACTTCAAGACAGAAAAGGGCCTGCATACTGACCCTCAGAGAAAGAGGGAGAAAGGTAATCTCAGGAATGCACCAACAGGTATAAAGCCAAAACATCTGACATGATGGACTGCATGATGGAAGCATGCTCTATAATGTTCCCTAGAAGGAATTTTAAGTATATTATTACTCACTATGTCTTGTGCTACTTAAACTCATCCTGTATTAACTCTGACCCCAAATATGACTAAATAATAAGCCATGGCCTCACTACTCAGGCAATGTCACAGGTCAAGGTGACCAAACAAGTGAGATGCTGGCTTATTTTGGTCCATTTATACATTTATGATACATTATACTGTGGTGCTGAGGATGTCCAAAATACTATTAATTAAAAAAATGAAAGCATAAATGCAGCCAATTACCTTGAGGTATTACAGTCACATCCAGCACTCTTCTTGACAGATGCCACTCATGTACAATGGAAGACCCTACCAAAGACAAAAAATTCTCAGTGTGAGAACATAGTTTTTGATTGGACAGAAAAACTAGACAGCCCATGAAAACTGTTGACTACAGACCATAGCATTAATATAAACAAATCAATGAAAATTATTTTGAAGGTTAAGTCATGTTTGGAACAAACTGAGGACTAATGCCAACATGTCTTCAAGAAATCGTTAAGAAAATTCAAGGTACACAATATTCAAAAGTGAACAACAAAGTCCTGATGAATGTTTGTAGTTATGGTCCCATCTTGTAGGTCATGACTTCCAAAACCAATACTATGTGTGTGTGTGTGTGTGTGTGTGTGATCATAATTCAAGCAAATTTTGTTAACGAGATTGCTATAAGTTAATTTCCGTACCACCTGGTGCTACCAATCCTGCTCTGCCCTAGTGGTTTATGGGCATGCCTAATTACTTTTAAAATGTCTCATTATTTTAAAGATTTTAAGAAGTTCACCTGACAAACAAGCATTTATTTTAAGGAAAGTTCTGAAATGTTAAATTATGATAAAAACAAAAACTATTCTGCTTCATGTATCAGGAATTATTAGATAACAAAAATGGACTCTTCAGTTTTATCACATAGATGGTTGTCATTACAGTAGTTAACTTAAGTACACCTAATGTTTAACAATACATTATCATCTTATGCAAAATCTGCTATCACTGGCCATTGGTCAGCTGGTAACATTGCTGTATCCAGCATGAAATAAGCTTACATCTTTGCAATGAACATTTTCTGCTTCATAGTGATTTGAATCCATACTATTATACAGAGGTTATTCTTTGTAAATTGCTAAAAAATTTGTTAATCTTAAAAGTTCACAAGTAATTAATTACTCATGCCCATAAACTCATGATACAGGTACATAACATAACATTTTAAAGTTCTAGAATACTGCAATAACCACTATGAATACTATTCAACAACACCAGCATCATTTAACACTGCCCCATAGCAGTGGAAACTATGAACATGGTATCACTGAAAATATTTTCATTGAATACAGGAATAAACTCAGTTCAGTGACATAACATGTAATGTCGCATTGCAAGATTTTTTGCAATTTGCCGTTTCTCACACAGGTGTAAGGTGACATCCAAGAAAATTGGAAAATATTTGCAATGCAAGCACAACTTTAAAAGTAATGAATAAATAGGTCTTTGTGCTTCTAAGGAATATGAATGGTAGAAATCCAGGAAGCTAGTTTTATACTGCAACTGCTCTGAAAAGCATATTGTGTAGTTCAGACAGAGGTCTCTTCTTGGAAGGAGTGGGCTGTGAGCAGCATTGCAGAGCCTCATACCTGACATTAAAAGTTTTTGTTGCAATAACTTTTACTAGACTCATTAGATTAAGCAGATTTCTTAGTTTAACCTAATACAATGACAGATAGAGTTTAACTGATCTGTAGGGTATTGTGCTGATAAGGTTGGTTTAAGACTAAAATTCTGTTAAGTGACACTTGCATGTTCCAGGTAGGATTACACGTATGTATATTCACATAGATGAACAATAAATTGTAATGATTTCTATCAGCCACATCAAAGATATTAACACTTCAGGGTACAGGACCCAGGACAAGAACTACCCAAGTGCTGGGTTTCCTTGCATGAAGTAAACACTGTAAGTAGAGTTAGTCTATTTTCTCTCCTTTTTATTAATGGAAAATTTTTCTACTGCCACCACCAGGAACTGCCTTGCGGAAGGAGTTTTTAGAAATTTTCATACCTACATATGTTATGATACCAGTCTCTTGCAGCACCATGTCTCAAGGTTGAGTGATTGGATCATAAATATGTACAATAATAAAAGAGGCAGTCCAAATATTCCATATTTCATTTTACCTGAACAGTGTAATTTAATAACACTCTCTACAGTATGTGTATTCTTGGTTAAGGTAGTACATGCTATGAATGAAATCAATGAAATTTAAAATATTGTTCAATGAATATAAAATTAAAGTGGAAGCTCTTAATGCATTTACCTGCAATGTACACTGCAAGTAATAACTTAGCATTTCATTGTGTAAAAAATACACCCAAGCTAAATACTGTTAAATCATTGCATCTCTATAAAGTCTTGTTGAGCTTGAAGAGCAAAGCAATTTTAAAATGGACCAAACTGCAGCAAATATGTGGCTTGTTAAATCATAAGTGGGCCAAATCAAGTTTCTGGCAGAAGGGGTTTACATTAAGAGGAGCAGGTGTGTACATCAGATTTTTCGGTTATCTTAAGAAGATAAGAACATAAGAAATAAGGGAAGCTGCAAGAAGCGACCAGGCTTACACATGGCAGTCCCTGTATGAAACACACCTACCTATTTCCATCTGTTATCCCCATCCATAAACTTGTCTAATCTTCTCTTAAAGCTCTCTAGTGTCCTAGCACTAACTACATGATTACTGAGTCCGTTCCACTCATCTACCACTCTATTTGAGAACCAATTTTTTCCTATCTCCTTCCTAAACCTAAATTTTTTAAGCTTGAACCCATTATTTCTTGTTCTACCCTGGTTGCTGATCCTAAGAATTTTGCTTACATCTCCCTTGTTATAACCCTTATACCACTTAAAGACTTCTATCAGGTCCCCTCTTAACCCACTTCTCTCTAGAGAATGTAAATTTAACAGCTTCAACCTCGCCTCGTAAGGAATACTCCTCATCCCCTGTATCCTTTTAGTCATTCTCCTCTGTACTGATTCTAATAGCCCTATATCTTTCCTGTAATGTGGGGACGAGAACTGCACAGCGTAGTCTAGATGAGGTCTGACCAGCACCAAGGATAACTTTAATATATATATATAAGTATAACTATATATATATATATATATATATATATATATATATATATATATATATATATATATATATATATATATATATATATATATATATATATATATATATATATATATATATATAAGTATAAATATATATAAGTATAACTCTTACCAACAGCAGCTCTTGGATGAGCTAAATTATGCATATATGGTGATGAATATTCAACTGTACATGTGTATGGTGATTTTGTTTTGGAGTCACACATAGTTATGTTACAGTGACATGATTCATGTAGCACCACATCACAAACTCTAAGTCCATGTCAATGAGGCTCACATGGAGGGATAAAGTGTAATGCATGTGTTAGTATGTTGGTATGCAAGTACTGTGACTGCATCACGTTGCCATAGTAATTAGTCCTGTGGCAAGTATTTTATTCACCATTGTACTTTTGGTCGATATTTTTGTTGCAATGGATGCAAATGAATTGTCATATTAATATGTAAACAAATAAGGCTTCATACATGACACATTTAAGCTGCAAATAATGCCACTAATTCAAATGGCCTGTGTAGTTTGGAATTGGTCATGTAATCCTCCGCGAGGGTATGAAAGGCAGCAAGGGAGCTGCCACGTCAGTTTGATCTTTATCATGGCATTAGACAGGTGCACAGATTGCAATTTGGGTTTACTCAACTTTTTTCCTGTGCTACAGTGGGAAATCCAAGGATTTGTACAATTTAATTTTGTGAGTTCTTCCAAATCATTCTTGTTAGTGTGGTGTGCTGATATAATATTAGATTAGATTAGTGTCCCTAAGGAGGGCCCAGGGGAAGCAAACGACCCCCCCCCAAGCTAGTTTAGGTTTGGTTAGGTAATGCTAGTTCAGTTAGGTTAGGTAGTGTTAGGTTAAGTTAGGTTAGAATTCTTAAGGGGACATGTCCAGGAGGGGCAAAGCTCTCCTGGCTAGTTTAGGTTGGGTTAGGTAATGCTAGGTTAGGTTAGGTTAGAGTCTTTAAGGAGAGAATCCAGGTAGTTTAGATTAGGTTAGTGTGGTGGAGGGGGGGTCGGGGGCGATATTACGTTTGTGACAGGTTTTCTCCACCATAACTGGCGGTTTTTCCCTTAAACTTTTAATAATGTCAAATTTGCCCTACTTTGGCGTTCATCACCCTAAAACCCCGCTTTCCCATCATGTCCCCAAATCTACTATTCCTGGAAAGGGGTGGGAATAGATTATAGAAGGTACCTCTATTGGTAAGATTTATCACTTTTTGTCGGGATATTAGTGAAAAAAAAAAAAAAAAGCTTGCGAATGAGGCAGTAGTGTTTGTGCAGCATTCATGGACCTTGAGAAAGTGCATCACATAATTAACCACTCAGCAATGTGGGACACAGGAAAATCTTAAAGATGCGACCTTGTTAAGATTCCACTAACACTCATACTGAATTATCATGTAATGAAACTACTAACGGTAAAATGTTAAACTTTTTTTTTTCCTTTAGGCTAAAATAAGCCATAATATGCAACACATTTTTACTTGTGTTACTCGGTCCTAATCCAGCTTAAGGTTTAGTGCACAATTCTTCCTGTCCTACATTTTTTTTTTTCGGTCCTCCCATTCATGTCACTCTATAGTCACCAAAGCCTTAGCTTCATGACTTGCACACCACGACCGTTCTTGCATACGGGCCGTAGTCCTGACTACTTCCACTCCAGTGCGGTCATGAGGTATACACAGTTAAGTTAATCTTACCAAACCATTATATTTCCTGATCCTGAACGTGCTGAAGCGACATGGGCACCTCAGGAGAAGTGAGGAGGGCTATAAACTAAGTGTTGGAGTTGAAGGTATTTGTAAGACTAAAATTACAGGGAGGGATAAAAAAAAAAAAATATGATGTATGGAGGAAGGCATGAGAAGGATAAGAGAAAGATTGCGTATAACCGCAAAAGTGGGAGCGATTCCTCTGTCGTCAAACTCCGATAAACAATGATTTCTATTCCGAGGTCGCCAGAAAGATAGAAGTGTGACCGACAGATTGATAGGTTTGAACTTAAGACGCCAAACTGACAACAGCAGCAACCAGGGCAGTGACGCTTGAGAGGACAGTGACTAAGACTGAAAGAGAGGGGCGCAGAGAGCCGTAGGGATTTGAAATCCGTGGTATAGCCCTATAATGCACCTGTGGTTATATTTTCGTACCAGCACAAGTATGGTATGTGATACTACATATATAGTTGGGACCTGACGTATTAGTGAATCCTGGACACCCTTCACCACCTGCCAAGCTGTGCTAGCCTTGTGCCTGGGCTGCCTACCATGACAGCGTATTTTCTCTTCTTTCACAAAGCAGTACTAAGTAGGGGTGCTTAATAAATAAAATGGAAACTTGCACTTGCGATCTGCTGCAGTCTGTATAGGAGCAGTGCAGATGTTACAGAGGTTCTCCAGAAAGACCGTGCCTCTTGCTTGCCGGTGACACAAGGTTGGACTGGTGACGTGACAATGTCGAAGCAACAGCTTAGTCTGACCTTAAATTTTCACGCTAATCTCATCTTCCTTTATTTTAACCAAGGCAGGTGAAACACTTCGATATTAACTTAATTAAGTGACACCAATTCTAAGGATAAACAAAATTCAGTGGATGTATTGAAGATAACCCTACACACCAGCAGCCGCACAGGACCAAGGGGACATAGCTTAAAACTATATCCAAAACCCTCAAGATCTACCATGAGGAAAGAGTCATTTACACTTCGCTCTGTTAAAGTATGGAATAAACTGTCAGAAGAGGTTGTCTCAAGTTCATCATTAAACATTTTCAAAAACCGGCTAGATAAATACTGGGCAGGATTAGAGATAAAGTATTCCAATTACCGAGCAGACATTTTAAGCATAGTGGAGCATAATGCACGTGAACCCTCCAACACTGTCCGCGCCACAGCCACCAACCACAGAGTGCAGCCTATTATATATAACGAAGAGTCCAGCATAGAGGAAATTAATTCCTGGACTGGAGATCATCTATAAGTATCTATAAGTATAAGTAAGTACACGCAGTGCTTCCCTCACACGGGCTTCACAAGCTCCGAAACAAGCAATCGGAGGGCCGCGCCACGGATCACTTCCTACAAAACAAACTTCGTTGATCTGCATTATGATAAATGTACTCATCTTTCTTTTCAGACTCAGCACCAGTAACTTGACATTATCACTGATAACATTATCCGTTAGTTTGTTACTTAAAACTGTTAATGGGATGTAGTAAGAAATAAACATGTATTTCAATGTGTTAAGTACTACGGTCCCATCAAAATCAGTCAGAAATGCATTGTTCTGTTCCCCTAAGTCACCCTACCCATAAGCTCATGCTATGTAAATGTCGTGCAAATCGAACAGTTACATGGCCAGGATGAAAGCATGGCATTAGGTAGTTTGACCTTCACGACAATTGGCAGAATTCTAGAGGTGTTATAAGGGAGCAAAACAAAACATTTCCAACGTTTTTTTTTTTTTAATGTAATCATCATTCATACCATATTGAAATACGGTAGGGGTATGCAATTTTGACTACGGCCTCTATTCATGACCGATAGCACTAAATTGGTTCACATCACACTAACAATATTTGAACTGTGTGGGCTCTGCAAATTTATCGATCTACTAATTGATAGACAGAACCGACACAGTAAATTCCTTGTGGATGCACTTCTGCGTCTTCCCTGATCTTTGAGCATTTATAAGAAGTAATTTCTCTCTCATACTTAAGACATTTTAAAGGTTCAGAGAGTGCCATACTTGTGTAGCGTAGGCGACGAGCAGACAGCGCCGCCCAATCCACGGCCCCGACACGGGGAGTAGTGTGGCCAGTTCCTTTCTCCCCCGCCTTTTACCTTTTCAGTAGCTTGGTGTTTGTATGGAGGACCAGCTGGGCCTCCTGCAAATCGTAGTGAAAATATTGATGCTGTTATGGAAAACTAACATATGAATCCCAGTGAATACACCAACACACAATTGGTTTATTGTCTCTAATGTATCACGTATAATTAATAGACCACGAAAATACTTCAGCATATCTAAATTGACGAATCTTATCGATTACTTTGCGAAACAGTATTGTGGGAGTCCCGGTAGCATGCACATATAACTTCGCTTGATATGTTTAGATGTACTTCTTTATTCTGAAACATGTTTAATTAAGAACGTAGCAAAAAGATATGAGATGAAACACAGTAGCACCTACGACAGATTTGCCAGAGAGAGAGAGAGAGAGAGAGAGAGAGAGAGAGAGAGAGAGAGAGAGAGAGAGAGAGAGAGAGAGAGAATTTATCCATTACCTATGTAGATAATTCTCTCTCTCTCTCTCTCTCTCTCTCTCTCTCTCTCTCTCTCTCTCTCTCTCTCTCTCTCTCTCTCTCTTTCTCTGTGTGTGTGTGTGTGTGTGTGTGTGTGTGTGTGTGTGTGTTCAGCAGCAGTGGCTCCTCACAGACCGTCAGCTGGTTTATTATAGTGCTGCTTCGCCAAGAAGGAAGTGTGATCCATGGTCTGATTCCTTCGCCTTCACTCATACAGTCTTTTCCCTCGGTAATAGGCTAGTAATCCCTATTCACAATAATTATCCCTTAACGTCGCCACATCGAAAAACCTGCCACTGGGCCAACACCCTCCAGGGGCGCCATTGAGGGAGGCTCCTGAGGTCATCTGATCACCGACACAAGAGGGGAGCGAAGCGTTGTATAAGAGATGTAAATCACGTCGCTGGCGCTATTTGTGCCGCCTCAAATGGTGTGTCCCCCTCTCGAGGCCCTAAGTGCCTCGCTTCATGACTCACTGCACCTCAAATGGAATTCTGTCGAAAACGCAAACATTAGCTTTTCACACATTCACCAGGCCGGGGGAGTGCGGGAGGGTGTGGGGAGGGGGTAGGAAAAGAAAATAGGGGTGAAGGGGAGGGGGATTTACACATTCTTTAACAAGCAAAAAAGTAGTTGTGCATGTGTTACATCTGAGAAGCGTACTGCTATTACTTTGACAAAGATGCGCATGGTGAGCGCGGAGCTTTCTTGATGAGTGTGGCGGTTGCATAGTGAGTGTGGGAGTTGCGTGGTGAGTGTGTGGGGGCTGCGCGGTGTGTGTGGGGGCTGCGTGGTGAGTATGTGAGGGTTGTGTGATGAGTGTGTGGGGTGCGTGGTGAGTGTGGGAGTTGCGTGGTGTGTGTTGTCGCTGCGTGGTGTGTGTGTGGGGGCTGCGTGGTGTGTGTGGGGGGATGCGTGGTGAGTGTGTGGGGTTTGTGTGATGAGTGTATGGGGTGCGTGGTGAGTGTAGGGGGTGCGTGGTGAGTGTGTGTGGGGGGATGCGTGGTGAGTGTGGGGGTGCGTGGCGAATGTGGGGGGTGCGTGGTGAGTGTGGGGGTGCGATGGTGCTGCTCCAGTGGCGGGGGATGAGTCTTAAGGGCGGCGGGCACAAAGGTCTAATCCGGGTAAGAGCGTTGCACTGTGGGCGCCGCCACCCTCCGTGGAGGAAAACTGTTTTACGCGTCCATTGACAGCCTTTTGTCACTACCTTTAATCTGAGAACCTACGTAACCTTAACTGTATGGAGCACAAATGGTGTACACTGAATGTTAGAATTAGTTTATTAATCACCCCAACAAGAATGCGCTCCGTAATTCTACATTCAGCCAGCACCTTGTTGCTCGCCATTTCTTATTTCCTCCCGCTGCCTCGCGTCGCAAACACACGCAGATTGAAAACCGTGTCACAATTTTCCGCCTTTTCTGGTGCTCCCTCTTAATCCGCCGGTGGATGGGGGTCAAAGTGAGACGATTTTCGTGGCTTCCGTAATTTTCAACCAAACAGCTTTCCCAAAATATACCGCTCACTGGAAGCACTTCCATACAATGCCCGCTGTAATTACTTCTCAACTACAAACTCTACACACTCGCACTTTCCTTACTATACTACAAGATCTCCAGCTACCAGACGTATAGAGTACAGTCACATGGTTTCCCGTGAAGATTTCCAAAGAATAGTTCACCGCGGGAAAAAATAATACTCGTAAGTCAAATAAACACGATGAATTCAGGATGTTTACGAAAATATGTGATACTCCGCCTTTCCATCCACGCTCCTACTCGCTTTCATTACGGAAATATCAAATTAGATGTCGCCAAATGAAAGGTGAGATTGAGGGCAAGTAAATTACATGGATTCGGAATTTTCTCGTTGGATGATTTTTCCTTCGTCAGTAAGAATGGAATCCGAAATAAGTAGGCATGGGATCGGTAAGTTTAGCTCCCGCCGGTTAGGAAGTAATATGTCACCATTTGTAAAGATGGCAAGAGATCAAATTACTTGCCTCGGAAAATTTTTCATCCCTGTAAAGTTAATTAGAACCTGCAAAGCCATGATGATGTGCTTACGTAAATTAGTGAAAGCTGTTATCAAGGTGGCATTTAATAACTGACGAGCGCGCGTTACACACACACACACACACACACACACACACACTTTGAATATTCTGTTCAGTTAACCTCAATTAAAAAAATACTATTAATGATAATGATGATAATGATGATGATGATGATGATGATAATAATAAATATTATTATTATTATTATTATTACTATTATTATTATTATTATTATAATTATTATTATTATCATTATCATTATTATTATTATTATTATTATTATTATTATTATTATTGTCAGTTATTATTATCAATATTATTATTACTATTACTATTATTATTATTATTATTATTATTATTATTATTATTATTATTATTATTATTATTATTATTATTATTATCATTATTACTACTACTACTACAACATTACAACACTAAAGTAATACCTTTATTTTACAATAAGATATTGAAGCACAATAGTCATAATAATACATATCAGATTAGTAAAACTCAGAAAACTCAGGAATTATACGAATACATAGAAAAAAAAATAAAATAAATAAAGGAATTGGAAGTGTTGAGCGAGGCGCCTTTCTTTGGTGACTGTTCGTTTCTTTTACCCAGAGGCAACACGCAATCTCCCATCACCAGTGTGTCCCCACGGCCCCACCCCTTTTTTTTTTTTTTTCAGTGTCTTGGCGAAACCTCTCAATGCACTCTCCTCACTAATATTTCTGAGTTACTTCTGAAAAGAAAAAAAGAACTAAGGTGCGAATGCACCTCTTCAAAGACATACGGTGTCCCCATGTTCTTACTCGTATATCAGAGAGGCCTGCCACCAGTCCTTTGAAGTTTGCATCTTCACGATTCCCAATAAATCCATGGATTATGTACATTCCAAGAGGAACATCGGGCACGTTTCCTCGACCTCCTTCATCTTTGCTTGAAAGTTGTTCCGGCCCTGGCATCTCATTCACTTGAGGTCCAATAAATACGAGTCCTCCTTGACTTCGGGATCAAACAACTTCGGAAAACTCATGCGAGTTTCTCCAAAAGCTTCTCCAAAATCCACGGGCATCATAAACTGCTTTACTAATTCAGATCTGATAGGAAGTAGAGGTACTGAGGTAAAAAAAACTGTTTGATGTCTCAAACCAGTTATTCCAAGGTTGGGTTCCTTCCTCCTATTTCCAAATGGAAAAACACCAGCAAATCATTGGCCTGTGCATGGTACTGATTTGAAGCATCAAACAACCGTAGCTGGCAGGACTTCAGTGTGTACAAGGACAGCACCGCAACTCACCAAGGCACACAAATCGGAATTATTTAACTCTTGCATAAAAATTTTAAAGAAACAGTAAAATATCACCAGAAAAGAAAAAAAATTATCGGTAGGAAATTTTTACGTGGTGATAATGTTACTAATAAAATTGCTATAGTAATGATAATAATAATAATGATAATAATAATAATAATAATAATAATAATAAATTATTACCATTATTATTATTATTATTATTATTATTATTATTATTATTATTATTATTATTATTATTATTATTATCATTATTATTATTATCATTACTATAGCAATTTTACACGTCCGTCCGGAGGGAGTGCGTCACCAGTGACGTCACTCCATCACGGTGAAAATTGATCACTGCTGCTAAACATCTTTCCGTGAGACGGAAGTGCTGCTCCCACTTTTCCCGTCGACGGAGTGACGTCACTGATGACGCACGTCCTCTCCAGACGGACGTGTGAGGCGGACAGTGTGGAGCCAGCCAGTCACGGTTAGAACTGGAAGGTAACAACCCCCTCCACCGCCTCCCATCACTGGTCACCCGCTGCATAAACATTCGAAACTTCATTAAGAACTTACTGCATTGCCTGGGCAGGTGATGTCACGATGATGTCAAGGTAACAATGGTAGCAATGATGATGATCATGATAATGATAATGATGATGATGATGATGGTGACGATGATGATGATGATAAAGGTGAAGAGCTATGATAGTGATAATAATAATTATTAACATCATTATTATTATTATTATTATTATTATTATTATTATTATTATTATTATTATTATTATCATTATTATTAGTTATTATTATTATTATTATTATTATTATTATCATTATTATTATTAATATTATTTTAATCTCTACATGGTGGAGAAATATATAGATATATCAAAACAAATTCGTATACATTAAAACACGTAATATGTAAAGATATATCAAAACGTAAAATATAGACAAATAAATGCTTAAAGTAATAGTTTAATATTACTGCCTAAGTTTTTGTGTAACGTCAGCTCGTCCGAAGTAAAGGTCTTTTGCTCGATGGGAAGCTGAAGTGTGACGTCATGCTTGATTCCCAAGAAAATGATACTTAACATTTTCACTGTTGCACAGTTTTTTTTTTTTTTTTTTTCTAGAATCACTTACAGTTTTTTTTAACACATTCTTGTACTGCAGCCTCTTTATTGGCTCTGTAGCTTGGAAAAGATGAATTTAACCTATTATTCTTTCATTTTCTGTGTCCATGTAGACAATTTTTCTCATACTGCTCTGAATGTTAACAGATGACCAAGGCAGTAAAAGAGGCTCATCTGTATGAGTGAAAAGTCCAACTGCTAAAATTCCTTGCTACAAACCAAAGGTGGCTGGTACTGAGCTGATCACTGTGAGGTGTAAGGTTTTAGGAAAATACAGTGTGTAGATACGAAGGAAGCTAGAGATTCCAGCTTCCTTGTACAATGCCTAATGACAAGGGCGAGGCGGTTTTCCAAAGTCATGAAGGTGAATTTCACAGCTATTGGGCGAGGCGACCTAAGTGTGAAGACAAAAGCAGAATGATGCACGTATTTTCATGCATGTCAACTCATTCACTACCGCAGACACTTCCCAAACGTAATGCAGTCACCACACGCTAGTCAGAATAAAGTAAAATAAAGATAAAAATGTAATGTATGAATGACTAAAAATTTTCAAGTTTTATTTAAAAATATCGTTGTAAGATTCATTAAATCAATTGATATCCAAAATAGAATTCAATTGATGGCGTGATGCTGAAGATAATGGCCTAACCTGTACTGGCCGTGCTTCACAACTCTTGACTACAAAGATATTATTGTACTCGAATGTACTGACTTTTCACTTGGTACGTGACTGAGACCCAGTTACAGTAAAACTAATCATAAGTCAGGAAATGCGATTTGAACTGTAAATACATTAAAACACTGGATCACATCATACAGGTAAGTCACGCCAGGAATTGTTAGGTTGACTTAAGTTGGCTAAGGTTAGATTTGATTAAACTGATCTAGAAAGATGACTGGGCATGTAGAGAGGATGACAGAAGAGAGAATATCTTGAAGACTGATGTACTGCGAGATTGCAAGAATAAGACCGTGAGTAAGAGGAAGAATCACAGAGTGAAGGTCAGTGAAAGATGACCTGGCGACGATTGTCTTGTGGCAGGAGACTGGATGACATGGACATAATTCAGAAGAGCACTCATGAGATCCTATACGGTAAGTGGCAACCGCAGGATGAAAACGTATTAAATTAAAATTTATTTCAGAACAGGACAGGTTGTAAGACATTACGTAACCTATAGACTAACCTAACCTGTTTCATTCCACCTTAATAATAACTGGAACGGTTGATTCACTTAGTGTCTAAAACGTCCTCGCATCCAGTTATACGCACTCTCATCCCAATCCAAAGGAACCCTTGTATTATTTCCCTCGTGCATAAACCCACAATAACGCCTCGTGCCTTCAATCACCACGGTCGTAGATTTTTTGCCTCTGATTTTCGGAGCTGTAAACGCCTCACTAATTCTTATGTCTTACTATGAAGCGCTTCGTTCTCTCAGCGGGATTATTTTCGAAGGCCACATAGATGACTAGTTGGGTTCTTGTTTTTTTTTTTTTTTCAATTAAGGATGCAAAACCGTTAAACTATCACACCACTCTTGGGAAACCCAGTAATTTCCATAAGATGTTATTTAAATAGTCGAGATAGGATGCCTACACGAGAATGCCGTCCTTAGTGTCTACAAACTTTACTCCAAACAAGGATGAGGTGTGTGTGTGTGTGTGTGTGTGTGTGTGTGTGTGTGTGTGTGTGTTACAGAATATTCTCGCTCTCTCCCCCCAACCTCGTCCACGTGATGGTCGCTCCGAGATTATCGCTCTTTTAGTTAATGTGCTCGTACATGACTCAAATTTCCCTCCCCTCTTCCCGCGGAGTAAAACCCGGGATCACGAGTTAACGCACGACTCGATGCATCGCATGCAGTGTCATCACAAATGTAAACTTAGCTGATATTCTCGATGCTTCCTTTTTCATTCACGTGAACCTGGCCTTGTAGTTACTTTTCTGGAAATACGTTGCACTGTATTTCAGAGGGCCGGACAGCCGGATGGGGAGAAGCGGGGCGGGAGGAGCGGGGCGGGGGTGCAGCGGCAGCACGGGGCCGCCGCGGGTCGTGGCGTCACGTGAGTGCATTAGCGCTCTTCGCTCCACTTCCGGCGCAATAAGGAAAGAATTCTGGCGCTGTTTTCCGCGCCGCCTCCAGCATTACCCTCACCAATCGGGATAATTCTGTTGGAGAGGCGAGGCGCAGATTTCCAAGGTTGTGATGGCGGCCGCTTCAGCCACCCGCGGCCCCGGAAACATTACTGCCGGTTTTCTTTTTTGAGTTTACGAGACGCGTCTTTTTCACTTTTAGAGCAGCGACGCAGCTCATCCATGCTGCTGTATTCTCTTTTAGCAATGTTTTGCTGGTTAAAACTGTGTAGCAGTTTGAATCTGGTTCATAAGCATCATTGTTAACGAGACAACTTCATTACTCTTGGGATGATGAGTTTTGATAGAAACTCTCGTCCGCTGTTATTTATTGCATTTTTTTTTTTTTTTTTTTCATTCATAGAGGTCCTGCATTCCTGGTTTGTGTTATGGGCTGGAAAGATGCTGGAGTTTCGCTCACTGGTACATCCCTCAAACACACACACACACACACACACACACACACACACACACACACACACACACACTCACCCATCCATCCACCTACCCACCAACACACACTCAGTCCTCTACCAACCAGCAAACAACTCCAAAAAATTGTACCGAAACTGTAGACTCGTCGGACAAAAATATTGAGCGTCGTTTACACAACAAATCTACAACTTCCTGAGCCAGAAACACTGTTGGGAGTGAATGGCGGCTGTACATCATGGTCCGCCCTGCGAGTGCCGCTGAATTTTCAGTATCTTGTCCAGCACTCGTGTATTTGCGTAGAGAGGGAACATATGTATACTGTGGAGCACATACAGGTGGCCCGCTGGTGGTGGGTGGGGCGGGAAGTAATTCGTGTGTGTGTGTGTGTGTGTGTGTGTGTGTGTGTGTGTGTGTGTATATAAATGCGCGCGCGCGCGCATTTACCAACGATCACAGAAGTCATCTGTCACTGCATCCGGGAACAATCATAATTTTCATTGAGTTTCAGAAGCATTACTTATTAAAAACATTATTTGTTTTATTAAGAAAGGTAATTACTAATTTTGTAATACTTTTGCTGGGATTGAATCTGCAATCATAGATATGTTTTTAAGCGGGATAATCCGAGATAATTTTAATACGATATGATCGTAGGATGTTTCCGTGACGTGACAAGATAAGGTGACCAGCAACGCTGAGCGGTATTTTTCTTGAAGAAATACATCATTCACCTTTTAGTTAATTTCATTCAACAGATAGGCCCCCACACAACAAACTTAATACACAATAGGGAAACAGATGGAGACTGCTCAGATGAACTAGACAGACTGAAATTCTCAATCGTTTCCTCCCACAGTATCCCTGGAATATTTCCGTCAGTGGTGGTTTATTATTTGTTCACATTACGGAGTAGATCGCACAAAAATGTGGGGCTCAGGAGTGGCATTAATTTCAAAATGCTGAATCGTAATTAGTGCATAATCCACATATCATTACAAGTCATATTCAGTCCAGTGTCTGTATTAGTTTTTGGATGATTATCGTAATTCTGAACCACCCTATGTGAATAAAGAGGTGGATGGCTTTTGTAAGCATGTCTTCACTTTTTAGGACCCGGTACTGTACGTAGGGAATGGTTGCATACCCCCGGTGACTGCATTTACGGGCTCTACCCGAAGTCTATAGAATACCAAGCTGACCATGAAAGTTAAAGCCACTGTACTTGAAGCATATTGAATGTTTTTCTTGCTTCACATCTGCCTCTACTATCCCACATGTGACTTCCTTGACCTATGAACACAGCCTTCAGACTCACATCCAAGCATTTTTTTAGTACCTTGTCGCCTTCTCTCTGTAGAAAACATGAAAAATTTTCGGAGCTTAGCGGATCTGTCATCTCAGGTGATTGTTTCTTAATCGTTTCTAACCTCAATACCCTTCCTGTTCTCAAGCACCGACAATCTATCATCCCTGGAAGTCAGATTTAAGTTATACAGCATCCGTCACAAGAGCAATGATTCAGTAGGTCATAAACATACTCCCATAGACGCACTCAAATTTGACCACCATTGCACGTTGTCGTCTCGAGCATCCACAACCGTTAGCCGTTCACAAATACTTTTCTAGTCACCAAATTTTTTATCGAGTTCTTGATGGTAAAGAATCATAAGCATTTTGTGAGTAATTAGTCTTTGCTAGCATGCATGTTCGCGTGATTTACTTTAGTTTCGCAGCATAAACAGCTAACCGCAGTTTTTTTTTTCTTTTCCCACCTGTAAATCCTGGTGAGTCTGTATACTTAAAACGATTCAACATCTTATCTCGACTACAATTAACAGGCTATAGTGAAACTTGTTGAGACTTTCAACTGTGTTTTCCATGCTTCTGGCAATAGTTGAGCAAGGTTTTCGCAACATTAGTTATAATATACGACTCAGGATCACTGTGGCCTCTGAAAACAGTTTTTATGAAAACCCAAGGTATTTAAGAATATGAACGTAAGTTTTCCACAGAGGCAAATACAGATATTACTAAATTATAAACTATGACTGAACTGTATTATCTAAGGCATTGCAACAACTCGAAAGCTATGAATAAAGCAAATTATGAAAAGCAGCCGAAGCGAAGACGTAAAACTAAACTCACTACAGTTTTTGAGCTTATATTTTTTCCTACACTAACTGGCAAACAATAGAGGGACTGGCAGGCGTCATTAGTGGACAGTTACCCGTGATTAACCACTATCAGCTTTTTTAAAGGCCACAGGCAATTAATGGTGGAGTGATCCATGATTTTGCCACAATGCCTGCTGGTGGGACAGAATTACCGCTTAGGTGAGGATTAAAGTGAAGGTTCATAAATGTGACGTAGGTTTGCATCGACTCTTAGTTGTTGTTGTTGTTGTTGTTGTTGTTGTTGTTGTTGTTGTTGTTGTTGTTGTTGTTGTTGTTGTTGTTGTTGTTGTTGTTGTTGTTGTTGTTGTTGTTGTTGTTGTTGTTGTTGTTGTTGTTGTTGTTGTTGTTGTTGTTGTGGTGGTGGTGGTGGTGGTGGTGGTGGTGGTGGTGGTGGTGGTGGTGGTGGTGGTGGTGGTGGTGCTGTTGTTGTTGTTGTTGTTGTTGTTGTTGTTGTTGTTGTTGTTGTTGTTGCTATTGTTGTTGTTGTTGTTGCTGTTGTTGTTGTTGTTGTAGCAGCAACAGTAAGTAATAGTAACGAGTAGAAGTAATCATACAACATGGTGAAGGAGTTCTCATGAAGAGAATAATTATGAACATTACTACTGTTGACGGAGGTAATGAATGACCATAACAGTGTTTGCATCGTAAAGGTGTTTTGTCCACACACTGCCGACTGCCACAAGGAGGAACAGAAACAACGCCAAGAAAGGAGACCACTTTCAGTACTTCTATTACAAACCAAACAACACAAAGAATATGAACATAAACACAAAAGCAGAATAAACACCAGCTGACTTGATGGCCTTTAGGAGGTTGTTTGTAATAAGCTGCACCAAATAAAAGGAGTCAGGTAGGACATCGTATTCACGCTTATGAGAAAAATGTCTGGCATAATCTGTGGGAAAAGATATTTATCAATAGTTTTGTCAACGGAGATGTGATAAAAATAAAAAATGAAGGAGACGGAAGAAAATTAAAAGGAAAAAAGAAAGATTGATCGAACAACAAAGCAAATAAATCAAGAATACAGAAAAATAACTTATTTGACCACACATAAAAAACAGAACTGGTAATAGCTGAAAGAAAGGAGGCTTGTGAACAGCCAAGAGAGCGGGGCTGCCAGCAGTCACCGGGGCGCACAACCCCCGCCAACAGCCGCCCTAAGCGCCCCAATTAGTAGTGTTGCCGGGGGGCGTGATTTAATTCGCCCCTCCCCCCTAATTAATTAAATATATTGTGTCATGATCGGCTCACAAGTTAGGGTGGTGTAGGGAGCAAAGGAGAGGGAAGCGGGGAGGAAGGGGTGAGGAG
>NC_087162.1:16550447-16567947 GCF_035594125.1 Scylla paramamosain | reverse complement strand
CTAATGACAAAATGATACCCGCCTAATGGCTGACTATTTCACTTTCACTGTACAAAAATCAAGCCGCAGACACTAAAATATTTGAATGACTCCTTCACTTCTTCAGCTGTTCTTTGTATCTTTGGAAAGAGTGCGATAAACTTTCTACTTTCTATAGATAAATTTATCAAGCTCAAGGAAAAGCCACAGCAGTTAAAGAGTTAAGCTTAAGGACACTTTAATAGACTCAAAGGGTTAAGTTAAATAAGTTAGATGGGCCTAGATTATGTTTAGATTGTTTGATTATACTGAATAGCTTTTAAAAAAATGGCGAAAACCGAAGTGTTCACATTTTAATTATATATTTTCTTTCTTGGTTCTTACTCAGTCCACATATTTTGTTATTTTAGTCATACGTTCCAAATTTCAATGGAGTATTCAAAAATTTCTGAGGAGACTACAGAGATTTTTATCATCTTTTTAGAAAGTCTGTACGGTGTGTTAGCGGTTCTCTCTCTCCTTCTCGTCTCTCTCTCTCATCTCTCTCTCTCTCTCTCTCTCTCTCTCTCTCTCTCTCTCTCTCTCTCTCTCTCTCTCTCTCTCTCTCTCTCTCTCTCTCTCTCTCTCGTTTCATAGGCGAAAGAGGAAAGGGTTACTGAATTTTTAGAGGTGTTTGAGTCTGTAAGATGCTGCAGCAGTTACTTTTCTCCTCTCCACTTTAAAGTTCTACAGGCGGAAGACAAATGAAGGGGGGATTGTGTTGGGACAGAGACACAAGATTGACCTGAGGCAACCACATTGTTAAAGGTTTCGCCGTCATGCGTCAGCAATTCTTAATAGGCTTTAGTAGAACTTGCTTGGGTTTTTCAAGTGTTCTGGTTATTAAAGTGATGGCTTAGCAAGGATCCCTCATCATCAACTTGAGGAACTTGTTTAGGCTTTCAAGAGTGTTTCCATAATTCTAATGGGTGTTTAACAGGGATTCTTCATCATCAATTGGAACAGCAAGGATTCCTCATCATCAACTTGAGGAACTTGTTTAGGCTTTCAAGAGTGTTTTCATAATTCTAATGAGTGTTTAACAGGGATTCTTCATTATCAACTGGAACACCACCAATAAGAACCCGATAATTTTTTTTCCAGTAGCCTTTGAAAATAGCGCTGATGAAATTCCAGATAATTCTTTCCTGTAGCCTTTGAAGACAGTGTTGATGAAAATCCAAAGCAGTTAAAGAACACGACGCAATGAGGCAGAAAAAAACGATTGAACAGGTAAGGTTGATTATGTGATATATTGCTTGATTACACATTTGGGCACCATAGCAGCGAGGTCATATGGCAGCATAAAGATTACAATTCATTAAAAATATCAATGAAAGGCATGGAACTAAAAACAATAATGTAGGTAATTGAGATTAGGTATAATCTACGGTGGAAGAAGAAGAAGAAGAAGAAGAAGAAGAAGAAGAAGAAGAAGAAGAAGAAGAAGAAGAAGAAGAAGAAGAAGAAGAAGAAGAAGAAGAAGAAGAAGAAGAAGAAGAAGAAGAAGAAGAAGAAGAAGAAGAAGAAGAAGAAGAAGAAGAAGAAGAAGAAGAAGAAGAAGAAGAAGAAGAAGAAGAAGAAGAAGAAGAAGAAGAAGAAGAAGAAGAAGAAGAAGAAGAAGAAGAAGAAGAAGAAGAAGAAGAAGAAGAAGAAGAAGAAGAAGAAGAAGAAGAAGAAGAAGAAGAAGAAGAAGAAGAAGAAGAAGAAGAAGAAGAAGAAGAAGAAGAAGAAGAAGAAGAAGAAGAAGAAGAAGAAGAAGAAGAAGAAGAAGAAGAAGAAGAAGAAGAAGAAGAAGAAGAAGAAGAAGAAGAAGAAGAAGAAGAAGAAGAAGAAGAAGAAGAAGAAGAAGAAGAAGAAGAAGAAGAAGAAGAAGAAGAAGAAGAAGAAGAAGAAGAAGAAGAAGAAGAAGAAGAAGAAGAAGAAGAAGAAGAAGAAGAAGAAGAAGAAGAAGAAGAAGAAGAAGAAGAAGAAGAAGAAGAAGAAGAAGAAGAAGAAGAAGAAGAAGAAGAAGAAGAAGAAGAAGAAGAAGAAGAAGAAGAAGAAGAAGAAGAAGAAGAAGAAGAAGAAGAAGAAGAAGAAGAAGAAGAAGAAGAAGAAGAAGAAGAAGAAGAAGAAGAAGAAGAAGAAGAAGAAGAAGAAGAAGAAGAAGAAGAAGAAGAAGAAGAAGAAGAAGAAGACAACTATAAATAGTTAAAAAGGAGGAGAAAGAGGAGAATGAGAGAAACACACATAAAAAAAAAAAAGTAATAGGAGGCAGAGGAGGAGGAGGAGGAGGAAGAGGAGGAGGAGGAGGAGGAGGAGGAGGAGGAGGAGGAGAAAGAAAGACTTCCTCAGTAAGCCTCGGCAGGTCCCACGACAATTCCCTTGTCTATCTACTCCCCGGATTTGTTAACTTTTTCCATCCCTGAACAATGAAGGAATCGGCTAAAGTCCCTGAATTGTTAATAAGGGCATTTGAGGCAAGTTTTGGGTCCGTGTGACAGATTGAGGGGAGGGAGAGGAGCAGCAGGGGATGGTAAGGGAGGGAGAGGGGAAGGGTGCACAGGGAATGCTTCTATGGAGAAATTGTAATCGATATTGAAGAATGGTAGTTATAGTTGACAACTTTTTTTGGATTTTCCTCTTGTAGTTGTATCTTAGGGAACGTTATGTGGTGCAGCGGCTAGCGTGCCTGGCTACGAATCCACGAGTTCAGGTTCAAGTCAAGGCTTGGACAGTTGACACACACCTCAACCAACTATAGACTTCCTTCGGATTGTTTACGGCGTCTCATCCCTTATTTTTTATCATTATTCTCTCTCTCTCTCTCTCTCTCTCTCTCTCTCTCTCTCTCTCTCTCTCTCTCTCTCTCTCTCTCTCTCTCTCTCTCTCTCTCTCTCTCATTACTGAATATGATTAGGAATGCCTCACTTCATTACCAGAACCTAAACGACACGACAACAGTGTCCACCAGAAGACCACTCTGTCCATTATCGAGCCACACCGTTCATCACAAGCCAGTCCTTTCACCACATCCACCACATCATCAATCACATCATCTCGTCCACCACAAGCCAATCCGTCTCCCGCAGTACATCACCATCTACCACATCACCACCACATCTCCACAGCCACACATCACGCCTCAAAGGACCACATCTATCGTCACGGGTACTTTCTACTGAGGTATTAGACTTCCGCTGAATAAGATCGCTTGACAACTTTGATCACGGTAACACTAAAGCAGCTAATCCATCCCCACGTGACGCCGCGCGGGATGACAGCACCGTCAGCGGAGCGAAAGCAACATTCCTTTTGTTCAGCGAGTCAAAGTTCCCCGAGCGAGGAACCAGGAGAAAGGAGCTGTCGAGAGGGTGAAGAAAGGCGTCAAGAAACCTGCCAAAAGTGTCGTCTTGCCTGAGATTCCCGGTGTCTCGCGATTGTGAACGAGAACAGTAGGAAGTTGAAAGTACAAAGGTGGCTGGCTGAGGCTACGGGACTTTTTTTTTTTTTTTTTTTTTTTTTACTTTTTTTTGTTTCTTGTTGACTAAGCGTCGTCTCTTCAGGGGATCACTGGAGCACAAATACAAGTTATCACGAACATTTGAGTCACGCTGAGATGCAGGTCCTTAAATTACTGGGCGTCTCATCCATTTGAAAGAGAGTAATGTGTGTACGACAAGTATTTCACTTAAAAAGAAATACCGTACTGCGGTGGAGATCGACCCAAACGCATGTCATATCGCCATTGTTTTGGAAAACGTTTGAAGTCCGGGAGAACCTTTCAAACGTCAAATCTTCAGGTGTTTCGAGCAATCAGCGAAATTAGACGGAGGCTTGGGTATGAGTGACGTCGCTTTTGAGATGCATTCACTTGCTCTCCCGGGGCTTGTGGGAAGACTTCTCGTGTGAGGCCCAACATTAAAAACCTGTCGTTAGAATGATGTGCCGTGAAGGTTCCTCTCCTCCAGTATTGGATTTTGCTGGTCGTGCACGATTTCTATTCCAGTCTCTATTCCCAAGCCTCTCAAGCAGCAGTGTAACACAACTCCCGGTGGTCTTTACGGAAGCAGCGGCGCGGCTCACCCTCCCCCGCTGGTCACCGCGACACCATCCTGACGAGATTGACGGCGCGTAATTCACAGCCTCCCTTCTGAACCACCAAGACGTTCCAGCAAGGCCATCCCACCCTTTGATGCCGCGCCCTGCCATTCTCTCGCCGGCCGCCCGAAGGAGCTGCCGCCGCATGCTACACGACCCGCTGGACAATCGAGCACTGGGCGACAAAGGAAGGCGGCAGGGGAGACTGGGCAATGTCACGACTCGCATCTCACAGTAGTGGTGGTTAGTAGCGGTGGTGGTGGTGGTGGTGGTGGTGGTTCACTAGTGGGCTGTAATACCGGTATCAGGTAGATAGATCTCAATAGGTGGAGATGTCGTTTGATGTAGTGATCCAGCGCAGAGTAAGAGGATTAATAACACTTTCCAGATCACTTTTGAGTAACTACTGATTCATCTACAAGCAAGGAAGTCTAAAGCCCCCACGTGCCGCGGCTGAGGGCGAGGGAAGTCACTATGTCGCTCCTCGTACCCATGAAATAATTCCCTAAACGAAAACCCATAAGATTTATTCGTGTTTTCAGGCTGCTACCGACACAAGCAACTCTCTCCCAGGAAAACTTCAGTCAGACGGGAGCCACAGAGGCCGCCGCGCAACGCCCCGAGCTGACGGCGGCACAGTGTTACATTAATGTATTTCCTGTGAACGCGATGCCGAGGGATCAGAGGGAAAGTGTTGGTTGTGATGAGTGGCGCCAAGTCGCCTTATTCCCTCCTGATGCGCCTGTCCTGTACCGCCTCACCAGGGAGCGAAGGGAGTGATCTGTAATTACCTAATGACCTCATGACCACAGGGACCTGCACGTGACGGGACCACTAGCGCGCACACACACACGCACACACACACACACACACACACACACACACGCACACACACACACACACACACACACACACACACACACAGCTGTGGTATACTCCTGTTTTTATAAGTATGGTTCAGTTATGTTTGCTATGGAGTCTTGGCTCAACAAACCGTGGTCTTCCCCTTTATAAATGCTTGTTACTTTTGTATTTTTTTTTTACGAGAATAGGTGTATGAACTTGAACACACGCACGCACGAGGACGGTTCACATCATCTTCATCCCTCCTCGACTCACATTTGTTTACCCAGCTTGGTCTTCTTTACTGACAGGGACATTGAAAGATCAGCTGGAGAGGAAGCAACAATAGATCTGCAAAAATCATACTAGAACCCTCCCGTACGTCTACAAGGAGGCCCAGAACAGAGGAACCTCAGCGCCTTCCTATCTCCATCATCGCTTCCGTTGATTTGGCAAGAAATTCTACGTTACGTTGTGAGACTCTTGCCTTCATAACAGCACTGATCTGATTTTTGGGTCTATTTCTTTACTGTCTATCTGTGTATCTTTGTTTATCTATGTTTGTTTTTTCTTATTTGCTAAAAATTATACATTGTCTCCTTTACTTCCTTTAACATTACCATACCCTGACGCCAGATGTTCTTCCTGCATATATTGATGCAAAACATTCCCTCTGTCACTCCAGAACAACACAAAGGAATACACAAAAAAAAATACACAACAGCAAACATGTTATCCATTACGAGCTTTTTTTTATTTTATTATTTATTTATTTATTTATTTATTTATTTATTTTGTGGTAAGCTACACCATCGAGTACAAAGCAAGGGATGGAGGGTAGCATGTACTATGTGGCCTCTTCGAACCTCCTTCCCTCTCCCTTACATAGCTTCCGGTGCAACCTTTGTCGGGAAGCCGTAAACCTGCTGCGTCAAAAAATTATCTCCACCTCGAGGTTGCCCTAAACAGTGTCAGTACTGCATCCAACACCACTTTCCTCGCAGAAGTTGGGTGGCTCCGTCATCAATAATTCGTCAATCACCCTCTCTCTCTTTCACACACACACACACACACAAACACACACACACACACACACACACACACACACACACACACACATCAGAGTAGTAGATGAATGAAATAGACTCGGCAATCAGGTTGTTAGTGCTGACTCATTAGAAAGCTTTTAGAAGACATTAGACAAATTTATGGATGAGGATGATAGGTAGAAACAGACAGCCATGTTTCATACAGAGATTGCTACGTGTAGGCCTGAGGGCTTCTTGCAGCTTCCATAATTTTATTGTGTTCTTATGTTCTTTTAACAGCCCCTTCCACACACACACTTACTTACTGTGAAATATACTTACTTGCGAAAACTACTTATTATTTGATAAAAGTAAGACAATGGAGATTAAATAGAGCTTCAGAATAATTTCCAAATAATGTTAAGGACATGGAAATGGTGCTCAGATTCATCACACCCTGGAAGAACATCGGGACTCAGTCTCTGAAGCGTTCATCATCAGGGGGATCTCTCCTTTACCATCTTTTCTTTCACAGGTATGGGTAGCAACTGACTCATCGGTCAGCAAGGCGGCCTCTAGCGTTGCTGGTAGAGTGTTGTACCGCGCCAGCACCTTGTAGACCTAATGGAAGGCGGCCCTCATTTGTCCAGCTTAGAAGGAGTAGCGAGCCATGTGTCCTCAATGGCCAACAGCGACTTCGGTGGCGGCCGGTACATCTGTAAGCACCTTTCCTTTCTGTAAGGTAACGTCCTGCCTCCCTCACACTGACGGAAACCACGTGGTATTGAAATAAGCATCCGTAAAAGTGGAAGAACTGAAGTATCACTTTTCTTGAGTGGCATTGTGAGTCTGGGGCTCTGGGCGCACTTGGAGCTGCAGTAAGCTCACCGCCATCATGGTCAAGAAGTAGGACAAGCCACTTTTGTACACTTTTGCCAGGCTCCGCTGCCTTAAAAAGGTGTCGGACCGTTAGATTCAAGGGCCGCAAGGCGAGGAAGCGGTTGAGAAACCCCTTCACTAAATCCACAGCCCGAATTGCCGCTCGTTTGCGTCAAGGAATATCCACGTGAAAGTTGGTAGATGGATTAACTTTATGATGAGCACTGTGACTTTGTCCAAGAAATCAACTGTACTTGCAGCATTTTGCTCACTCAACGGAACGGAACGGAACTGATAGAACGAACACAAATAGGTAATCGCCTCCAATGTCTATATTAAAAGATTCTCGTCTTATATAGCACTGTCTACGAAATCTGAGAAGACGCTTTCAGTGATTAGTAAATTAAATATAGGTCGTTGTAGCTCACTCCTTGACACACTGTGAGGTCCAGGAAGTGATAATCCTTGTGCAGTTTGCTACACATTCCTACACATTCCAGACTGAGTTCAAAAGGCATGTGTGTGGCTTGGCGGTTACAAAAGAGAGACGAGAGAGTGGCTGCAGAGTAAGGAAAGCGGTACTCCCATAACTGACACGAAGAGTAAAGTTTGGGTCACAACTGTTTATATGGTGTTCCAGATACGGAAACCCTGTCACTTGAGCGGCATTGCTTAAAGGCATCACAGTTTGTGGTTTAGTCTGGCCACGGAGTGAGATTGGTTACTTGATATAGAAAGACTAATGCTGCTCACGTAATGCCACAAGTTAAAACATCAGAGAGAGCCTTGCAACATCTCCAGAACCTTTCTTGTTATTGTATTCACGACTCACCCAACGGGCAGGTCTAAGTTACAAAATAGTAATACTTTTAGTATCACGGAATCAGACTGCCGGTGCAATAAAACCCAATGGCATGAGTGGAATGTCTTTAAACTTTAAACTGAAAACATTTTTTGCTAATTAAAGATTTAGACACACAATGCGTCATGCAATGTGGTGGTGATTAATACTGTAATCAGGGCCCATTAACTGACTGTGGAGGGGAATTTGGGAGGTGAAGGAGGAGGAGGAGGACGAGGAGGAGGAGGAGGAGAAAAAGAAAGTGGTGGTAGAAAGCATCGAATGGAATAAAAACAATTCTTAATGATGAGTTAACTCGAAATCTATAACCTAACGCGAAGTTGTGTCCTCTCATCAGAGTTGACAGGTAAACGATCTGTACTACTGACCTCTCATTTGCATAAACGCGTGAGAATCCTAAAAAAAACTCTCCATCGATACCAAAAGAAATGTTCCACGATCAGAATTGCAAGTATGATGGCGAAATTTGCTTCTTCTAATGTTATGTGAATGAAAACTTTGCCCCTATAAATATTTCCAGTCGGAACAACATTAATTTTGACTCACCTGGGAGCATTACATCTGCCAACTTCATCGATCTGAATATAGAGTTTCGGTTACCTCCTCTCCCCAAACACACACACACACACACACACACACAAACACACACACACGAACTTCTCAGCAGCACATGTACGTGTATCAGATAGCAGCAGTAGCAACATCAGTAGTCGGAGCAACAGCGTTACGCCTTGCATCTGCGATATTATGAAAGAAAACAAAGAAAAAAAAAGCAGTGTAGTGTATTGTGTTAAAAACCTGACACGCACCTTCGCTCTGAGGCACGGGGAAAACTTAATATTCCTCACTGGTGACGCATAACTCGGCAAGACTCGCTACTTTATAGTAAACACTGCCCGAGGGGATGAGGGGATCCAACTGTGCTCAGCTGAAAACCCTGGAGTGGAGGGGTGACGAGGCGAGGCGGGAGGAGAGGATGGAGGGAAGGGGTGGAGGGAGCGGAGGGAGAGAAGGGATGGTAGGGAGAAGAGGCAAGGGAGAGAAAGGAGATGAAGGGATGAAGAGAAGAGACAAGAGAGGAAAGGAAAGAGGCAGAGATGAGGAGACGAGGGAAAGAGGGAGGAGAGATATGGGGAGAGATGAAAGGGAAGAGATACAAGGGAAAGGAGAGAAGTGGAGGAGGGAAGGGGGAAAGAAAGTATGCTGGTGAGAGAAGTCAGGGAGGGAACGAAAGGAGGGGAAGGAAAGGAAAACTTGACTGTTAGGGGCGGGAGAGAGTCAGGGAGGGAAGAAGAGAGACAGGGAGGGAAGGAGGGAGGGAAGAAGGGAGGGAAGGAGGGAGGCAGAGAGGGGAGAGGGGCATGTTGTTACCCTCTAATGGTCGTAATCAGCGTGGCGATGGTTGGGTAAGTGAAGCCACGCGCCACGCCAAACTCTCCTCCAATCACCGCTCGCCCTCGCCGCCGCCAGCCATACACAGATCAACGCCCGTGTTACCCAGAAGTCTCCTGTTTGCCTGACTCACCACCGCGCCCTGGCTCGTCAGGCACCCACCAGACACTCACCACGAGCTTACTCCAGAAGGAAACCCAGACGAACCCATCCTCGTCTCTCTCTGGGTTACGTGGAACCGCCAGAAGAGTTCGAGGATAAAAATAGGAACTGGTAACCGCACCATATCTAATTAAATGTGTACTCTGGTAAAGGAGCATGAAACCGGATTGGATACTTTACAACGGGCGATTTGAATGGCGATAATCGGATCAGGGTCCATTAACTGCTGGGGGAGGTGAGTGAGTGTGGCGGGTGAGGAGGAGGAGGAGGAGGAGGAGGAGGAAAGGGTGGTAGAAAGAGCGAAACAGAAAAGAAAGGGAAGAGAAGGGATGGTCCTTATCATTAATAGGTAATCATCGAGGATTGGAAGGACTTACCTTGGTGGGGGGGAGTGATTACCGAAGGGGAGGGGAGAGGAGAGAGTGTCGGCGGGAGAACAGTGGTGAAGAAAGCACAGGGAAAGAAGGAAAGGGTGGAGGTGGAGGTGGAGAAGGAAAAGGACGAAGAGAAGGACGAGGAATCAGAAGGAGGAGGAGAAGGAAGAGGCATATGAATGAGAGAGAAAGAAGGAAGATGAGGAGGAGAAGGAAAAGGACGAAGAGGAAGACGAGAAAGGGAAAAGAGAGGAGGAGGAGGAGAAGGAGAAAAAATAATGAAGAGAAGAAAAATTAAGAAAGAAATAAAGTTAAGGGAAAGAAGAGGAAGAGGAAGAGAAGAGGAGCAAGCAGATAGGTTGAGATGTATTAAAGACTGGCGGAAAAGAGGCAGACAAGTAGAGAACGAAGCTGGCTGAGGAGGAAGAACATGATAAGCATTAGGAGGCAACGGAGGAGCAGGAAGAGCAGAACAAGGAGGAGGGGGGGTTGGGTGGCGGGAGGCGGCAGCAGCAGAAGGAGGAGGAGGAGGAGGAGGAGGAGGAGGAGGAGGAGGAGGATGGGGAGGGGAAGGAGAAGGAGGAGGCGGCAGGGGGTCGGGTGTCCTGTGATCATTACCCAGCCATCGCAACCGGGCCAGCTCAGCACCGGACGTATCATCTTGATGCCCCGGGCGGTCACCGAGCGCCTCTAATTGGCTCTCCTTCCATAATAGGCGAAACCCGAAGCTCCACGCCACTCATCTTTTAACTGTCGTAATGAGATCTATCGTTCCTCGGCTATGTGAGAGATGACGGCCCGCTTGCCTCGCCTCGCCTCGTCACCGCCTTGCACCGCCATCATATTTTCTTTTCTGTGATAATCTACCGTCGCTAAGGCTTCCCGCCCCAGCTCCCCGGCTTTGTATAAATAACGGAGCCAAGGTGACAAGGGACGACCTAATCGCTAAACATGTTCGTGGAGAAACTTGTGATGACAGACCCTGTGGGGACCCCTTTGTCTGTGGTGGACTAGAAGAAAAAGGTGAATTTTTGAGGTTTCAATACACTGTCGCCTCCTCTTCTTCTTTTCTTCTTCTTCTCCATCCTTCTCCTCCTCCCCTTTATACTACTTTTTTTCTACTTCTCATTCCTTTAATGTTCTTTCTCACTCTTCTCCGTTTCCAGTTTTTCGTTTCCTGCTTCTACTACTCCTACTTGTTCCCCTACTTCTGTCTTCCTCCTCCTCCTCCTCCTCCTGCTCCACCTCCTCCTCCTCCTCCTCCTCCTCCTCCTCCTCCTCCTTCCATATTTCTCAATATTTTCAAGGGTTGTTGTTGTTGTTGTTGTTGTTGTTGTTGCTGTTTATTTTTTGTTGTTGATGGTGGCAGTGGCGGTGAGGAAAAGTGAAGAGAAGTGAAGTAGGGTTAGGTAAGACGTGCAGTATTGTGGTTTGGTATGGTGTGGTGTGGTGTGGTGTGGTGTGCTGTGCTGTGGTGTGCTGTGGTGTGATTTGGTGGTGGTGGCAGGACTGATCAATTAAATCTGACTGGGAAGCACAATTCTATTTTTAATCCTCAAAGTAGTACACACACACAGTGAGCAGCACAACACAACACAGTACGGAGACACGGATGAGCACGTCACAAGTTAAAGACAATCCATAACAAGCATCTGCATGTTCCTCGTGGGTCAGGCCTGAACTCATCTTGTAGTTTGGCCTTGAGACGACCGGACAAGGAGGATCAGATTCGACCAGATTATACTGTGTTTGTACTAATTCTGATCAGCCCGTGCCACTGAGAGGTTTGATGGCGAGCAAGCAGTGTTTGGCTTTTAAATCCCCCAGCTGAGGCCGGATGGCAACGCGCATGAGTGGATCGTGAGGTAAACCGTCAGTTCTGGCATGGCAGCGTTGAGAGGGCATCGCTAAAACGAGTTATTCCTTTACAGAGAGGCAGCTTGAGCAGAATTCATAGTTATGTACTCGTAGAAATAAAGAGTACTCTTAGAAAGCAATAAAAAATGTTATAAAGATAAAAAAAAAAAAAGTGAAGTTTATGAAGTATTGGTAGAAAACTGGAGAAGCGATACAATGTCTGACCGTGAAAGCGTTAATAAAAGATGAAGAAATAATAATAACAGTAAACACAGTCTTCAGTCGAGTAACCTGCTCATCTCACTACCACTGTGCTCAGTTTCTTCCCTCGATTTCAAGCCTCCCGATCTGGTGTCTCTGTCAGTTGTCAGAGTTTGTAACGTGATCACTTATTCGCTTGTTCCTCGTTAGTGGCTTGGTCTGACTGGATGACTGAACCACGAACCAATCTCAATTTTCCTAACAAAGAAATGAAAAAAAAAATGTCCTTTAAAGAGCCAGTCATTGATTAATTTTCTTTGCCTTCTCTCGTTACAATTAACCTGCATCGTTAAAATCACTGCGCCAGCTCCTTGCAAAAGTCATTCCTCGTTGCAGAGTAAACATGAGAGCCTTCCTCCTCCCATCAACAGGTGCACCGGTCCTGACGTGTGATGAGACAGTATGTAGGTGGCAGCATTTCCTTCCCGTGACCATTATCGCTATGTATGGTGCTGTGACTACATAACTTGCTAGTCTTCGCGTACCGCCGCACGTGTCCCAATCCCACTTCCCCTCCCCTCCCCCTCCCCCTTTCTCTTTCTCTCTCTCTCTCTCTCTCTCTCTCTCTCTCTCTCTCTCTCTCTCTCTCTCTCTCTCTCTCTCTCTCTCTGGTTCTTATTCTATTCTTCCTCTCGCTTCTTATTCTTTCTTCCACTTGTTGTTGGGTGTTTTGTTTCTGGGGTCTGTGTTGGAAAGATCGTGATTGTAACTATGTAGAGGGCGCTTGTGCCCATATACACACACACACACACACACACGTAGTTATTTTAAGCTGCCAAATGCATATAAGTAATCAGTCAGGCAGTTATCATCGTGACGGTTTCCTCTCCAGCGACACTTCTCCCTCGCGCTTCCAGGAACCTCGGGAGTCACCAGGGAGTGCGTGGGAGCAAGCTCATCACTGCTTTGTCTCGCCTCCCACAAGAAAAATTCACTAAGTTTTACAATCATCACTAATGCATTACAGACAGTTTCAGCAGCGCGCATGAGCTTGCTAGCAGTCTCAGGTTACACCCTCTCCTGCCTGTCTTGTCGCTGCGTTAACTAGGTCATCCTCCCTTCCCTCTAGAACCTGTATAACGCGAAATTCAGAACAGAAGACCTGGGAACGTCACGCGCGGCAGGAGTCACTAAAGGTGGCGAGGGATATTATCTTGGCAAGGTATTCGCGCTTTTCATATTCCCGACAGGCTCCGAGAAGGACGTGTAACCTTGAATGACCTCACCTCCGGCTTCCCGCCCAGGTTATGAGATCACAACACTCGAGAAAGAAGCCAGACAGCAGCTAACAGGATGAGCTTCACAGCCACTTGTTTCCTCGTGTAGGTAATGCCTGACACATGTATAAAGCTCACTACAACTTCCTGTTTTCTCCCTCTCCATAACTTCATCCTTCCTCTTCTTTTCACTTTGCTTCAGTCTCTTTTCTTAATTTTGGCATTCCTCTCCGTGATTCGCCAGCACAGCACAGCAATCAGCAGCAACAATAACACAAGAGGATCAGCAAGTGCCAACGATTTTTAAGGAAGTGACAAGAAGACCTCCCACTCTAATGCTATTAACCACACCACAAAAAACTTCCAGCTGCCGCTGCCGCTGCTGTTGCTGTTTTCGCACAGTCAAGTGTCATCACAATCCTATTAGCCACACTCACTAAATAACTCCACATACAAAGGTTATATAAAAAGAGGCACAGAGACGGCAGTGGCGCCTCACATTTTCATGCCATCCTTAATACATTTCCATAAAGTATATATTCCAACTGAAATTCATCCAACCCCGAAAAAAGAAGTTTATAGGTCCCTTTCCCATATTTCGTAATCCCCTCATAGCTATCGGGATATTTTGCATAAAACAAAGAAAGGGGATTGATCGATTAATTGAATTTAAAGCCACGAAATGAAAATGAAGACGAGGCAGTCAAGCCGAGACAGTTAAGAAAAAGCTTGGCGGCTTAGAAATCATAAGAAAATAAGCAAACAAATAAGGGGATGTTCTGACAAGGGTGAAGCAGCCTGTGACCAGGAAACACAACTGCCGATCTAAGACTAGCCGTTAAGCAAGGATGAACAAAAGGTGCGTGGATCCACACCAGACGAACCTTTGGATGTAACTAAATATGCCGATGCTTGACAAGTAGGGTTTAACTAATGAAGTAAGTAATTGTAACTGTATTAAGTCAGCCCCGTTTCTTCACATATACGTATATTAACATTAAGTAATAGACACTAAGTATGTTTGTTAACCCTTTCACTACTATTTAACATGTTTCCTTAATCATAAACCACTCCGAGGCATTTTTAATTGTTCTACAGCCACCTCTGAGCATCACACTGGGTAAACACTGAATGACCTATTCTTTTCATTCTCTTTTCATTTTACAGGTGCTCCGAAATATTTTATTAATGCCTTTAGTGTTGTGCATTGTTATATATGACAGTGAGATGATTAAGTGAACGCCACGCAACTGTCCAGACATCATGCAGCCTCCGCGTCAGCCCGGCAAGATCCGCCTCTCCCTCCACTGCAGACCCGCCTTCGACACGACGCCGAGACCTTCCAGCGAACGTAAAATTACGGCTACAAAAAATTCCGGCAGTTGATAAAATACCATACGAGCTTCGTCCTACAAAAAGAAAAATAAATAAATAAAAATAAGATTAAAAATAAAATACACAAAAATGTAAATAATAAACAAAACTAATTAGGGCAAGAGGGCCGCGCTAGGGGAGGGGAATCAGAGCTGCTAATGTTTAGGGAACAAAGCGACCCAGCAGTGAGGTGCCGCGTCCCTCCACAATGCCGCCGCCAGCCAGTCAGCGGACGCAGGAAGTGTCGCTCCTCTCCTCCAGCCGTGCGACTCGCGATCGTCTTTTTAACGCAGCGATGTTGGCGGAAAATTAAGGAGCATAGCGCGGAGGCGGCATCCTGTGAGGCTCCCGGAGTAAGGGAGTAAGAGAAGCCGCCAAGCATCCACAAAGACGCCAGACAAGAGGCAGGGCCGCGCGCCGCCGTGGCCAGGGGAGGGACACAAATACAAACGAGTTGCCTTTGTTCAGGTATTTTTCCAAGGAAGTAATCTTTTGCTTATTTTCTAACACGAGACGAAATTCCTATTTTTACGTGAGGGAGGGAGGGAGGCAATCTCTCTCTCTCTCTCTCTCTCTCTCTCTCTCTCTCTCTCTCTCTCTCTCTCTCTCTCTCTCTCTCTTTCTCTCTCTCTCTCTCTCTCTTTGCAAGTCACCTCAAGACTTAAAAAAATCATTGTAGGATATTCTTCGAGGAATTTTTATCTCATGGATATAAAAATATTCTTGGGAATTACATTTACCAAAGTTTTTCTTTTTAATCCAGCAGGTAATAACCATAATGAATAAGAAATCATCGCCTTAATCACGCTCTGCTTACCAACCTTTCCTCCTCAATGCTGGCTCATTTGTCCTTACAGTGGCTTATTTTGCGAAGTTACGGACATTTTTCCTCCTCCTCCTCCTCCTCCTCCTCCTCCTCCTCCTCCTCCTCCTCCTCCTCCTTCTCCTCCTCTTCCTCCTCTTCTTCCTCCTCCTCCCCACTAGCATCACCACCAACAATACTAGCAACAGCAACACCATCACCACTACTATTTCCATCATCATCATCATTGCGTAAATCTGCATCATAATCTCGTTGGTTAATTGGTTCAGGACGTCTTGGTCGCTTTGTCTGAGGCGGCGTGGCGGCACTACCACTGCCACTCAAAGACACAGAACTCAAAGCTTGGCACACAACGCTTCCTCATTAGGAGAGGCCGACATGAGTGTAAGGACACATCGAGGACGCCGCATGAAGACACAACGAGCATGCAGGTCCTCCTCACACATTCCTCCTCTTAACCACACACCCACCGGCTTACAAAATGTTAGTTAAGATAATTCAACGTGTAACCAAATTTTTACTTTTTTTGTCTTTGGTCACTAAATGTAATTTCCTAATTGCTTTTATCTAGAAATCAAAGAAAATTACAATTATTCCTTTAAACTTTTTTTTTCTGATCTGGACAGCGATGTTTTGAAACTAACCCGCTATCATACATTCAGACCTTATGTCATTCATTGCGCCAGTGCCACACTGCTGAGTTCCCCGTGCCCACTCCTCCAAAGAGAGAGCAGCAGTTTTTAGAAAGGAAAAACAGTTCAGAAGATGAAGTTATTGATCCAGATTTCAGAGACGCAACTGACGAGAAAAACCCTTACTACTCGTTCCCCAACCAAAATGACGTCAACGACCTGATCAGAGATCTTGGTCTCACAAGGTCCAATGCTGAACTTTTGACGTCGAGACTCAAGCAGTGGAATTTGTTGGATGAAAATATGAAAATATCAGGTCAGAAAAAGCGTTACCATAATTTTTCAAGGTTTTTTACTCGTCAAGATGAGCTTTGCTATTGCCACGGTGTGACCGGTCTGTTTGAGACAATTGGAGTCGCTTGTAACCCCAACAAGAAGCGCCTCTTCATCAACAGCTCGTGCAGGAGCCTCAAAGCTGTGCTGCTTCATAACGGGAAAATGTATCCATCTCTTTCCCTCGCTCACTGTCCAGCTCAAAGATAAATACAATAGTGTTAGTGTCAAAATCTTGCTAGATGCCTTGAAATATGAAGAGTACAGTTACGAAGTTACCGGAGACTTCAAAACGATGGCCTTCTTGATGGGTCTCTAAGGCGGCTTTACCAAGTTTCCTTGTTATCTATGCCTCTGGGACAGCAGGGGCACCGTGGCACACTACCACAAGAGGGAATGGCCACAGGGGACCGAGTTTTGTTTCGGCAAGAACAACGTCAAATAGGAACCATTGCTGGACGCCAGAAAGGTACTGTTTCCTCCACTGCACTTAAAATTGGGTCTTATGAAACAATTCGTCAGAGCTCTAGATAAGGAGTCTGCAGCTTACAAGTATCTCCAAGATTTCTTCCCTAAGCTGTCTGCGGCAAAGGTCCGCAAATAAAGGTCACGCAGTGCAAGAGTCCCACAAGAAGGTCACTAGGACAGAGAAAGCAGCGTGGAACAGCTTTGTCGCAGAGGTTTTTGGCTTCTTGGGAAATCACAAAGCCGAAAACTATGTGGAGCTTGTTGAGACCTTGGTGAGAAAATACGGCAAGATGGGTTGCAGGATGTCCCTCAGAATCCATATCCTTGACGCTCATTTTGATAAATTTAAGGAGAATATGGGGGGCGTACTCCGAGGAGCAAGGCGAGCGCTTCCACTAGGATATACTGGATTTTGAACGCCGTTACCAAGGGTTGTATAATGAAAACATGATGGGAGACTATATTGGGGGGCTGACTCATGAAAGTAATTTACAGTATAAGCGTAAATCGCGGAAAACTACTCATTTCTAGTCTTATTGTTTCACTTGTGTAATCCTAGAATAAATAAATGCTAGTTTTTATCATATGTCGTTTTGTTTCTACTTTGTGTAAATGAGAGTTCAAATTCGCCACTTTGTCCCAATGAGAATTGGTAAATTTCATAAATATAATCATCCTGGCCAAAAAAGCAAAGTTAGAAATAAATATCAGTGTTTTTCCATGTTTTCTAGGCATAAGCAAATAGAAAATAACAGTTGTTACCCAAGGACAAAAAATCGTGTTACACAGTGATATAATGAATGAAGTGCCGCGCCAAACAGAGGACCATATCAGGTGTTCTGTCAATATATTTCTCCCCTGAAACAAGAAAACTCGTTAAACTCGTGCAAGTTA
>NC_087162.1:16532947-16540447 GCF_035594125.1 Scylla paramamosain | reverse complement strand
CAGTGCCATGAATATAAAACTACCAATCAGTAGAAAATTTAATGCAAACAAACATGATATAAGAAAATTATCACCATTATTCATCATCGCTGGAGGGGATATTCACGTTGTAATGCGCATCTTCTTCAGCTTCACTCGTAAAGGCACATTGCAGTGTTCTCTTACATTACTTAGACACAAAATTCTCTTACCTTTCTCCCCCACAAACAAAATCGACAACAATCTGTAAATAAAACTACCGCATCAGAAATTCTACACCAACGCAACTAAAACTCGAGTCTAAAAAGCGCTGGAGAATAATGCAAGATGCCTGTATGGGATAGCAAAATGAGCATTGCAACGTCAGCTTGTCTTCCAACAATGACGAACGTGATATTCGCCGCTGTGTTCTTTGTCTTATCATCATATTTCTGCTGATCGATGGTCTCTGTTTTGGGGGGGAGGTGGTTAGGATTCGCTACTCACTGCTCACCCATGTCTTACTTTAAACCTTTTACTGATGAACATTTTTTCACATAATCACTTCTAACGTTTAATACATTTTTGCACTCTAGTTTCTTATGTACTTGTGCAGCCTTGAAAAGATGAGTTAACTTCCTATTCTCTCTTTTTTTTTCTGTATCGAAGCAAACTGCATGTTAACAAAAGACGATTACAGCAGTGGACTTGAATAGTAGTCGTCAAAATGTCTACTTAGTTTACTCCTTAATCCGCGACACTCTCTTCTCTCCCAATATTATGCCAGACCCTTTACTTTCCAATCCCCTTTCGGCACGCGCAGGTTTACATGCCAGGACTTCAAATAGACTGAGATTCTTATTCTGAAACCCTCTGTTCTCTCATAAGGATTATTTTCAAAGGCCACAGAGGTGATTAGTCGAGTTCTCATGAGCTTTTTTTTTCTAATGATCATTTAGAATCTATCACTATCACTGTCACTAGAATCATAAAAAGAATAAAAAAAAAAAAATTGAAAATCCCTACAACATCCACTTGATAAAATGTAGTCGAGTTAAAGCACCGATATATGATTTTTTTTTTTTCAAGGGTGTTTCTGTGATTGTATTGATAGTTTGACATGAACTTTGCATCATCAATGGGAAAAAAAAAATACCTATGAAAATCCAACTGATCGTTTATATAATGTTTGAATATAGTTCATACAAGATCCAAAGATTTTAAGAGAATGATTGTAAGTCCCCATCCATATAATTAAACAACACCAGTAATACACATTTTTCTTTAGTGACGGAAGGAGATTACCTTTCATAACATTTTATTTATCAAAAGAATTTCATCCCATCGCTTTTCTTTTGATTTATCTGGGCTTATATATATATATATATATATATATATATATATATATATATATATATATATATATATATATATATATATATATATATATATATATATATATATATATATATATATATATATGATTTTTTTTCCTAGAAAGATATTCGTGGATGCTTTTTATAACATCATCCTTTGCTTTAATTAGTTGGAAGCGAATGATGGTAAACAATAATACTGTAACAACAACAACAACAACAACAACAACATTAAAATACTGTTATAGCAGCAAGAACAACAACAGTAAGAGGTGGAAGATTAAAAGAAAGAGCAAAAAGGAAAATAAACAAAACCAACGTAGTCCACACAACATATAAAATAAAGCACACCATCATCATCATCATTGTTCGACTCTTGACCAGCAGGGGCACAGGAAACGCAGGTAACAGTGCAGGTGTTTATTCACAGAAGGTGTGAACAGAAGGCTGGAGGTAGGTGATCTCCCGGCGCCAGGCCGCGCACTTCCACTTAACACTTATGACTGAAGCCTAGCTCGTTCACTCATACACGTATTCATGCCTCACACAAGTCTCGCTCATTCACTCGTTCACACAACTAGCTAACAACCACACACCTCCCCCGAGACATAAGGAAGATTCCTTATCTTTGTTATGGCTACCGTAACACATGAAACAAAGTTACAATGATTGAAGTACAGAAAACACGGTACATATACACAAAACAAACACAGCGTACAATGAACACGTACGACTAATCGTAGGTGCTACGGTGCCACCGCACCTGCAGTCGTCTCGGCTCCCTACGCTGTCGGCTGCTTCGACGCTCTGGTTGCTCTCGGCCACGGTGTACCCCGTTACCCTGATGCTCCGGGCTGCCGGGATGGTGGTGTTCCTCGTGACCCTGATGCTGAAGCGCTGCACCGCCATGAGCGGTGTGCTGCTCGACAGGAAGGGGAGCAAGAGGTCTATGTGGGCGTAGGTGTCTTCTATTACGCCACATCACGCGACCGCTGCCCATCTTGATGAGGTAGTCTCTCCTTCGCCCAACAGCCACGATGACACCCAGGCGATCCCAGAGGCCTGTCGTGTGATCTTGAACGTCGACGTGGCCACCGAGGTGCAGGAGAGGAAGAGTACGGGCGGACGCGTCGTGGCGAAGTTTCGCTTTCTTCCTCAGTCGCTCTGCCTTGGCGTCGCACTCATCAGCAGCGCGCTGCCACTGCTGAGCGTATGAGCGATGATGAGCCGGGACACAGGACCTCATAGGATGACCGAAGAGGACTTGTGCTGGTGATCGCCCTTCCGCCCTCGGAGTGTTGCGCAGTTCCAGCAACCCGCGAGCGAACGCATCCTCGTCCAGGTGTCCCTGCTGTGTGGTCGTGAGGATCAGCTTCTTCACGGACTTGACCGCTGCCTCGGCGTGACCATTGGAGCGTGGATAATGAGGTGAAGATACACGATGCTCCACCCCCCATCGAGCCAGGAAGCGCCGTACCGATGAAGAAGTGAACTGCGGTCCACCGTCAGTCCTCAGGAGAACAGGCACGCCCGTGTCGGCGAACACACCCCGAAGGACACGAACGAGCTGATCAGCCGATGCTGGACGTGAGCATGCAGACACGTGAGGCCACCCAGACAAGCGATCTACATACACGAGGTATGTACGGCCTGCTGCGTGGAAGTAGTCTGCAGAAACTGACTCAAACACCCTGCTGGGTGTGTCCGTGTCCTGCCAGAGAGGTTCGTTGGCTTGGCTTGGTAGGAGTGGACGGCATAGTGAGCATCCAGAAACGACGTTCTCAACGTCTCTGTCCATACCAGGCCAGTACACCGTTTGTCGGGCCCGTCGCTTGGTGCGCTCCATCCCCTGATGACTGTCATGGAGTCGCTCTAGTGTTTCTCGGCGGAGGCTGTGAGGAATAAGAAGCCTCGGCCCGTAAACCACCAGGTCGTCGTCTACGGCCAGCAGACTGCGCACCGGCCAGTACGTACGCAAGCGGTGATCGAGGTCGTGGCGATGATCAGGGAAGCCCTCGATGATGACGTTCTTGAGCAAGCAGTACTCCCCGTCTCTTGCTGCTGCGGCACGTACCATTTCCACAGTCTGATCCTGGAGTGGTGCTAAGCGGACGCCGTCCTCATTGGTGGCAGATAACGCTGAGATGACCGCTGAGTGGAGAGGGTCGAGGTCACCAGAAGTAGTGGCCATGGATCCACCAGCCATTGCACGTAAACCTTCCTTTGCTTCGAAGACGCTGGGAAAGGCCTTGATCACAGCAGCAGCGTGCCCCGCACGCTGCTGTGGCGTTGGGTCGTAGGAATGAGGCCAGCTGATCACTTCTGTGGGCGTAGATAGAGGTGGCTGCGAGGCGGTCGGGTACTTGATGGAGCTGTTGCCGGTGTGCTGTTCTTCCCTGCGTAGCGGTCGGATTTGAGCCGGAAAATCTTCGGGGAGGATTCCGAGAGCGATGGAATCGTACCAGCTAAGCAGCGCCCCCTTCACCTCCTTCACCACGCTCACAACAGTCTCAGCTTCCCTGTCGCCCAGTTGCAAGTGCGACGAGGAAAGTTCCTACACAGGTGAGGGGGTGATTACCGGCAGCATAAAGTCCATCACCATCAGCGGGCGCCAAGCTGGAGGGCGGGATTCCAAGGAGTGTTGCCGTGTCGAGGCCAATAACGGTCGTTTCGGCCCCAGAGTCAGGAGTCCACGTAATCTTGTCTCTTCCAGCGGGATGTGTGGCGGTAATGAGCACCTGGGGCGCAGGTCGTGCCGTCACCGTCTTTGTGTATACGCCTGATAAGAGCTGGTATACACTGGCACTGGCTCCCCGCCTCGGGCCTGCACCGCGATGAGGAGAGACAGTTGAGGAACTCCTCGAAGCTCCTCGTCGTTTCCTCACTGTCTGCTGACATACACTCGCAAAATGCCCTCTTTTCCCGCAGTTACGACACACTTTATCTATTGCCTGGCATCCCCTTTTGTCACTGCGACAATCTTTGCCACAACGATAACAGCCCGTGGGGCTTGAGCCCCCGAAACTGCCCTTCCTGTAGTTCGAGACAGCGTTCACACCATGGCTCGAAGAGTGAGAGCCGCCCCTTAGTACTGCACTACACTGGTTAGCGCTCTCTGATGCTCTGCAAATATCTATGGCGTTTTCAAGGGTGAGTTTCTTGTTTTCCAGCATGCGTTTCAGAGCCACTTCGTCTCGTGTCCCAACGACAATTCTGTCACGCAGCTGATGGTTTATGCACTGGTCGCAAAAGTCACAGAAATTGGCGATTTCCTTTACAGCACATAAAAAGTCGTCAAAACCTTCTTGCGTTTCTTGCACGCGGGAGTAGAAGTCTCTTCTATCCATGATGATGTTGCGCTGGCTTCGCAGGTACTCACACATTGCATCGAGGATGGTTCTTAACTCCGCGTCTCTCGGTAAGCTTATCCCGTAGCGAAGTGTACGGGTCCACTCGTCGTCTAGGACAGCAGCGAGTGCCGCCCTCTGCTCAGCCAGGGAGAGACAGTCTATCCTGGCGAGGGTTACGTATCCTTCAAACTTATGGCGCCACGTGTCGAACTCACGTAAAGATGCTGACGCCGTTAAGTGAGGAATGATGGTGGCGGACGTCGGGAACCTCGCGCCCTGGGTAGACGTGCTGCGGGCTGTGGTTTCGCCTTCATTGCTCGCCGTGGTGCGACTGGGAGCTTGTGTCCCCACTCTCTCCAGCAGCTGGGTTAAACGCTCCTCGCGAGCCTGACTCTGCTCCGACTGTCGCGCTAGCAGGGCAGCCAGCGCCTCCAACTGCTTCTCCATTCTGCGCCGTACCCACTGCAGCCTTGTCCTGATCCTACTCACTGCGCCATGTTCGACTCTTGACCAGCAGGGGCACAGGAAACGCAGGTAACAGTGCAGGTGTTTATTCACAGAAGGTGTGAACAGAAGGCTGGAGGTAGGTGATCTCCCGGCGCCAGGCCGCGCACTTCCACTTAACACTTATGACTGAAGCCTAGCTCGTTCACTCATACACGTATTCATGCCTCACACAAGTCTCGCTCATTCACTCGTTCACACAACTAGCTAACAACCACACAATCATCATCATCATCACTATCATCATCATCATCATCACGAGCAGCAGCATCACCACAACCAGCATCATTAAAACAGAACAAACGAAACGCCAACAACGGGAACACCATAAAAATAAAAATACATTTACCACTCATTTCAAAATTCAGAGAGACCCTCATTGGGCGCACCACCTCCTCATCTTCCTCTTGGCTCACAAAATCATTTTTCCCCAGACAACAAGGATCGAGGCAAATGAGACTCGGGATCCGGCCTCCCCATTAGCTGGCTCCGGAAGAGGGAAAATAGGAAGAAATGCTTCGTGTGTGTAATTGGGTTCTCATTACCCCATAATGATGCCGAACCAGTCAAACTTCGACTAATTTGCCAATTATTAGCCATGATAACCCGGCTGCCTCCAACCCACAAAAATGACACAGGGAAAATAATGCCTCGCGCAGCTCGCGGCCCCTACCACCAACCTCCACGTTTTTCAGGAATTTGTTTTTATTTTGGTGGTGTGGCGTGTGACGACGGAGCGGCTGATGGAGGAGGAGGAGGAAGAGGAGGAGGAGGAGGAGGAGGAGGAGGAGGAGGAGGAGGAGGAGGAGGAAGAGAGATGATGGTCGCGTTTGGACGAGCGGGAAATGGTGAGTGGTGATGAGGCGACGTTAAAGAGTGGTGGTGTAGAGTGTGGTGGTGGTGGTGGTGGTGGTGGTAGTGACGAGAGGTAACGGTAGTGCTGCGTAGAGGCTTGTTGAGACGTGATTAGATGCAATGTTGGCCGTAATTAATGAGAATAGACTTGTATATCACATCAGACAGAGCCGTGTTTTTGTTGGCAGAGCGCGGTTAGGTGGTGCTTGTGGTGCTGCATTAATACTCTTGTTGAGATGTGATTAGATGCGATGCTGACCATGATTTATGAGGGTAAAACTGTATATCACATCAGACGCAGGAGTGTTTATGTGAAGCCTTACTATATCTACATAACGGAAGAAAAAAACTGCTATACATAAGTAAACACGTCAACGGGACCTTTAGATATAGCACAGCCTCTCCCTAACACTGTCATCGTACTTTAAAATCTTACCTCCTCTCTTTCAATTTTGTGAGTTTATTTTGTTTTAAATTACAAATGGCAGTTATTGAAGGGTCTGATAAAGAAGCCAGTGATATTTTCATTGTATTTTTACTTTTCGTACTCTTCCAGCTAAAACTGCATCAGCACGAGGCGTCACGAGTCCCTGCAAGTCTCGAGTCTTGGTGATAAATACACAGCTGGGATCCACAACTGCCTCTGACGCGGGGACCAAAAATTAGAGAGGACAAAAGCGAAGGAGGGGAATGGAGTGGAGAAACTACTGGTTCTTTCAGCGACGAGAGGAGAGGAGAAAGAGAAAGGATAAAGGAAAGAAAAGGAAAAATAGCAAAAAGCACCGAATAAAAAGACAAATAAAACTACAACACAAGACATAACAAGGAAGTGCCTCTACAGAGGACGCCAAGTAAACGTGGGGGCAGAATCTAAGAATGGAAAAACTGGCCCGGCCTAGATAGAATTAAAGTAAAAAATGCACTCCCTATTCGCCGGCTGACAGAGAAGTGAGCACGGGGAGCGAGTGACTTCCTTACTCTCCTGCTGGCTCTGAACTGTAGCTCCAGCATGCTTTTGTCTCCAGTGCAAACAAATCCTGGGCGAGAGGGGAGTCTTTTCTTACGCCACGAGGAGAGCCTTTGAGCGGGGCTTGAACGAACAGATAAAAAGAGCGCCAGTTCTCTGAAGGACGGATTGAAAAGTTGTACGGATGTGTTGGGTATAAGTGAAACTAATTGGTGAGGGAGAGGGAACGGAGCGAGAGAGAGAGAGAGAGAGAGAGAGAGAGAGAGAGAGAGAGAGAGAGAGAGAGAGAGAGAGAGAGAGAGAGAGAGAGAGAGAGAGAGAGAGAGAGAGAGAGAGATAAAAAGGAAGTGAAACATGATAGTGCTCTTGGAGAGAGAGAGAGAGAGAGAGAGAGAGAGAGAGAGAGAGAGAGAGAGAGAGAGAGAGAGAGAGAGAGAGAGAGAGAGAGAGAGAGAATGGGGAGACGTATCAAAAGACAGGTGTAATAGGG
>NC_087162.1:16517947-16527947 GCF_035594125.1 Scylla paramamosain | reverse complement strand
ATCATATGGTCTGATAGATACTAGCATAAATATGAAGCTACTCAGCAAAATCACGGTTATTGGCATCATGCACAATTGCCATGGAGTGTTACCTACGACAGGTAATGGGTGGGCGTGCAATACCATACTCGCCAGTGAGTGAACAATAGAAGAAAAAATAACTTAATCCACAGCATGCCGGAAATCATCATAATTCGTTTTGGGGAAGTTACTCTAAGAAATATTAAAACACCCTTTATAAACCTTCTGAGCTCTAAAAATTGCAAGCTGTACCGGGGCAGGAAAAAATAAAAAAAGAGAATAAATATAAATTAAATAAATAAAAGTACATGTACACTCTGCTTTTCTACATAAATTTATAAGTAGTTCACAGTTTTGATCAAACTTACCAATATAAACCAATAAGGCTAAACCACACATTTAAACTTTCCCCAATAATATATTTCCTTACCTTGCTACAAAGAGGTCGCTGAATGAAGAGGAAAGTCACGTTACGTACACAACGCTGCACGCTGGAAGAGCACAACCCTCACAAACCGGACACGTGCTGGCCACTGGGGTGGTGTTGTGGGATCGAGCGTGACGTCATCGTTCAAGAATAGCTTCGAGTAAGAGTTCGGGGTCTCAGACTCTGCATGGTAAATGAGAAGAGAAAGAATGAGAGAAGGGCAAGAAACATATACCGTATTTCACGTTCAGCAACTTCACGGTTTTAGTAAACGTTTCACTTATCATATGGCACCAGTAGGTAGTGGGAATTATTGCTCGTAGTGTATTAAACATTGCAAACTACTAATGAGGTTAAGGTAATCCCTGAATTAGATAAGTGCATAGGTGAATATAACTGTATAAAATATTTCAGTACGTTGTTTCTCATGACCAGAACACGAATGGCAGGAAATATTGTACTTACAGCTGACTTCGTCACTATGACCTTTGTGTTGTCTCGAATGCTTGTTATAAACCAATCCAACATACTGCCCTCCTTTAGGGAAATTGTCTGGCCGCGCACACAAACACACACACACACACACACACACACACACACACACATGGTATGAAAAAAAAAAAAAAAAAAAAGTGAAGCAACAAATTGACATATTTGCCACGAAACATTATTTCAAAGTCGATGGTGGCCCACGTGCAAACACTGAGCCGACAAACACCTCCAGAGAACATTTGCGTCTAAATAATCATACGTCCCAAGTGTGTCAAAACAATGAGCAACTAACGAATTATTTGTTACTCGTTCACTTTCCTTGAAGCGCTACGATACTCGTGGCTAAAAATTAGTAAAGATTTTTGCATACGAGTGAGAAAACATCAAAATTTGTAAACCTGTCAATAAATGGCCAGCACTTACTGACCGTCAACGCACGCAAGACTGAACATAAGAGATAGCCATATGAGATCGTGTCGATAATAATTGATGTTTTTTTTTTTCGAAGAGCTGCAGAATAGTGTACCGAATCAGTGTTGTAAAGAGTATCAACGTATAAATGTAAAAGACAGGATCCCCCCTTTCATATATTAGAGATCAGATAGATATTTTATTGGTCACAACACAGCACAGAGAATAGTAACTCAATAATTATCATCGTCGAACAACGAGATGATGGATGGCGCAAAAAGGTAATTGTCTGAGGTGATAAAGAACGCTCAAGCTTTTTATGGAATTATTTAATAAGTAAGATTTGAAGTTAAGATTTTTAGTGAAGGACATCTGGGAAATGTCTTGGGTAAAGGATTTGTTTTGATCGGTGTTGTTTAAGAATGAGATATTGTTATCAATAATGATGGAGATGAAAGGGGATGAGGAAGCCAAGTTTTTAGTCGTGGAAGAACACTTACAAGATTTTCCCTTCTTCATACAGGATTAACACTAAGCATTAAAAGTTGAACATGGAATGGGAAAGTAACTGTTGTCTGCATGAGTATGTTGCAGAATGCAGCGTGGAATCATTAGCGTAGAAATGAAATTGTTACTCCTTAGTTTCTGCAGGATCAGAGATAAGCAGAAGATCAGTCGAACACAATTTTTGTTATATCTAGGAAAACCGTGACCTTCTGCAACAATATTTATTTATCAGTCGGAGCAAAAAATCATGAAAATATATTAGATTCCTAAGCATCACAGTTATTTTCCTGGCAGAATGTCAGCGCGGATGCAGTCTCTGGGCATGATGGTAGAAAATCCATCACACACAAATGAATAAAAAAAAAAAAAAGTAGAAAGAAAGAAAAGAAAGATCTATTGTCTAGCTGTTTAGAAAGTCCAAGGGTTTAAATACGCTATGACAAATGAGTGAAGTAAGAAAAGAATATGAATAAAATCTAGATAAACAGTAAAACATTTCCGAGAATTTGTAACACAATGGGCCGCGGCGGCAGGGCGTCTCTCTCTTGAGCTGCTGCCAGGGGACGAGGGCGCTGAGAAGGCACAGGTCAGGGGAAACTAAACTAAATGCGAGAAAGACACCGGGCTGAGATTGCAGGTACGTCCAGTGCTCAGGGGTGGCGCAACGCTCAGCAGGGGAAGCCAGGAGCCCATAGCATGCTTTTTTTATTTCTATTATTTTATTATTATTATTATTTTTTTTAGGACACAGAAGGGTGTGAGTCTGAGTGCCGAGACTAGGGATGCTCTTCGAGACCTAGATATGTGTGTGTGTGTGTGTGTGTGTGTGTGTGTGTGTGTGGGGGTGTGTGTGTGTGTGTGTGTGTGAGAGAGAGAGAGAGAGAGAGAGAGAGAGAGAGAGAGAGAGAGAGAGAGAGAGAGAGAGAGAGAGAGAGAGAGAGAGAGAGAGAGAGAATCCTCTTAAGGGAGCTGAAAGAAAGCTTAAGTCCTCCTTTGCGCACGAATAGAAAGAAAGAAATAAAACGCCGGGCTAATTTGCCTTATTGCGGTAAATAAAATTACTTTCCACCATTTAACGCGGCACACTGTTGCTGCTCCGGGTGCGGTGAAGCGGTGGCATTGAGCATTGAGAGCCAGAACCTTTCCCAGGTGGAGGGAGGCGCTGCGGTGGGGTGGTAGGGGTAGTGGGGGGACATTAGCACCTCAATGAAGGGGACACTGCCATTTTCCTCCCGCCGGGTGCTTGGTGTGGCCAGGTGATGTCTAATGTTTTCTCTCACCTCCATCCCCCCAATTTGTTCCTCTCCATTCTTTCTATTTTCTTCATTCTAACGTCTTTTTTTTTTCAGTACTTTATATTCATTTGTCGTTTATTTTTTCTTTTCAGATACTTTTTTCTCCCTTCCATTCATCTCCTGAATCACTTTTCTAATATTTGTTCACCGCCATTACGTTGTCCAAGGCTCCTCTCATAACACAAGGTAACTTCAAGTCCTTCCAGATTATATGAAGTTCACTCTAAGTTCTCCTGGTAAGTTCTTCCAGTAAGTTCTTCGTCCTCAGTTATATACATTTTTTTTTTTCCACGGAGATTCCACCAATAGGTTTTCCTTCAAATTCATTCCTTTACTGATAACTTGAATAATTTTGTGTCGTATTAAGTTTTGGGAGAGTGCATCATGCCCCTTTTCCTCCCGTCTGGTGCCTCGTTCTGCCAGGTGATGGTTTGTCTAGGACTCCTTCACCTCCACTACGTTGTCCAAATCTCCTTTCATGACACTCTGTAACTACAAGTCCTTCCAGATTACGTGAAGTTCGCTGTACAATAAGTTCCTTCGGTAAGTTCTTCACCCTTTCCCCGCATTTCCACGGACATTCCACCCACAAGTTATCTAAAAAAAAAAAAAAAAAATTCTCCCAGTGATTAATTAGATTATTTTAAGTTAGATTACGTTTTGGGAAATTTTCTCATGGTGGAACTATTTTGGGTCATTTTTTTTTTTTTTTTTATGCAGGAATCTTCGTGGATGGAATTTACTTTGAAATTTACAAGCGAGTAAGTGTAGGTGTGTGGGTGCAAAGTTCTTAAAGAACTGAAAAAAATAAATAGAGTTTAAATTTCATGTTTTGGATACATAATATTACGACTTCCAATGAAGAACACACCTAAAATCTTCCTTTAAATGCAACACACGTCCTTTCGATTTTGTAACCTCATCCGAACTGTCTTTCTTTTCAAACTCCGATTCGTAAATTTCCACTTTTTCACTGATCTGCGTGGCCTTCTTGTTCATGTCCACTTCTTAAACCGAAACTGTAAAAGTGGAAAGGCAAGTAACCACAACTATAAAGCCCTCCAGTAATGCGGTGCGTTTCTCTGTTTCTCGCTCTCTCGATTGAAGAAAGGAAATGAACACAACACTGACTCAATGAGGTTTGTTCATGAAAGTTTTGATTCTGTGGTAGTTCCTCCGCCATCCACATGCTCCACCTTAAATTGTGGGCCATAACTCACAAACTCTACACATGGCAAGTCATCATTCAAGGAAGAAAAACAAACTTGAAATTCCTCTTAGCTTTTGCTAATCCAGCTTCCTGATCTTCACAAGGACATCATTGTATTCACTGTAGTTGGCTGGTTGTTGTAGTGAGTTCGTGTCTGAAGCAACGCGTGTGTGGATAAGGAGCACCCATCAACTCACTGGCGTGAATGAGACCTTTCCAAAGCTGCTGGAGGGAGCAAATTGGTCTCAATATTCTCTACACAATATTTTTTTTCACCAGTGATGTAAGTTAATACTTCAGTAAATTATAAAAGATTGTCCGAGAGCAGTATACGACAACAGCTACTATTTGGCTAATAGCACGAATTTTAACGCATTTACTAATAACACACAATTCTTCAGAACGAAAACGATATTTCAGTCATTCAGAGTCTTTGGCGCTGATAGGGTTTGGGGAGCCCTTGCGTTAGTGTGTGGCGTGGCGACTCACAGCCCGGCAGGAAAAATGTTCACAGACACACTGCACGACGCCGAGAGGGGAAATACGAAAATATACGTGGAAAAGAATTAATATCAGCGACGCTTCTAGGCGGCAGCTTGGCGTGGCTGGGCGGAGCGTCGCGTTAAGGCCCATCACGGTCGCCTCCTCCAGGGGACCGCGCCGCAACAAATCTTTTCGTGCTGTAAACGGTATCAAGCGCGGCTTTCAACAATATCACGCACCACAAAAAGAGTCATGGCCAAAAAAGTAAGAACAAACAGTTGACACAAACAGTGTTGCTGCCGCGCGCAAGGAGTAAATACAGTGAAACAAAGCTCGCAACAACCGCCGCTAACAAACGAATGGAAAGGCGTAAGCTTGTCACCATTCAAGACAACAGAGGCGCTGTTGTCGCAAGCATCAGACACTACGTATGTTGCTCCATCACTCGTGCTATTTTGTTTCAGATTCTGTAGGTTTCAGGTGAATCTGTTTTTTTTTTCTTTTCTTTTTTTTTTCTATTTCTATGTCATTTTGTTCCTCTCCTCATCCTCCGTACTTCTCCTGCTCCTCCTCCTCCCCTTCTTTACCCTCTACGACACTTACAGATACAAGACCGTATGAATATAAAGGTAAGAGTATAGAACACACCAAAACTCACTACTTTCTTTCTGCTTCTTACCAGCACAAAGGACAACAGCGACAAAGGGACAAGGAATTAACCAAACATATCTAGTGATGCTGGATAACACATAGAGATAAAAAAACAATAAAAAATAAAACTACATACTATACAACAGGCTCTCTCTCTCTCTCTCTCTCTTCTCTCTCTCTCTCTCTCTCTCTCTCTCTCTCTCTCTCTCTCTCTCTCTCTCTCTCTCTCTCTCTCTCTCACGTAAGCTAGAGCCTCCACACACCCGCTTAACTTCAGCCTCACAATCTGGACTGTGTGCAAAGGGGCGCATTGATGGTTTGGTGCAGAGACAGAGGAGAGAAAGGGAGACCGAGGGAGGGGAAGGGAGCCACAGAGGATGGTAAAGGGGAATGGAGAGAGAGGGAGAGAGAGAGAGGGAGTGGGGAGAGACGGTGAAATCTCGGGACGGAATCATAGTAGTGGCAAAAAGAGAGAGAGAGAAAACACCGATATGGAGGGAGTTATGTTTGAAATACTGCAAAGGGAGAAGGAAAAAAAAAGGGAAGGAAAATACAAGAAATTACGAAGGGAGTGAGACTGAGAGAAGGGAAGAAATCGTTATGAGAGAAATTAACGATGGAATGGAGGCACAGAGAGAGAGAGAGAGAGAGAGAGAGAGAGAGAGAGAGAGAGAGAGAGAGAGAGAGAGAGAGAGAGAGAGAGAGAGAGATGGACACACGAATAGATCCTGGGGGAGCGAGTAAGAGGATAAAGCAAGGGCATAAATATTGACAGAAAGAATCGGAATAAAAAATTAATGTCGAATGATAAAGAAAGCAAGTACGACAAAGAAAATACATGAAACAATGCAAGCCAACCACTCACACTCACTCGCACGCTAAAAATTAATGAAAATGAAATCGACAACTTTCATCCGCCGTCCATAAAGAGAGAGAGAGAGAGAGAGAGAGAGAGAGAGAGAGAGAGAGAGAGAGAGAGAGAGAGAGAGAGAGAGAGAGAGAGAGAGAGATACACTCACAAACTCTCTCTCTCTCTCTCTCTCTCTCTCTCTCTCTCTCTCTCTCTCTCTCTCTCTCTCTCTCTCTCTCTCTCTCCAGATACGAGGTAGGTGCAAGCGTGTGCAGTATATTAACGTATGTATTCCAAGTGTGTGTGTGTGTGTGTGTGTGTGTGTGTGTGTGTGTGTGTGTGTGGACGCGCGAGCTCGCCCACCAGACAGAAGCGTCAGATTGTGGTTTGCTTTCCGGCAACTTGGAAGATCAGATTCGCTGTTCCAGTTAACGAGGAGCAACCTGCCGGAGGGTTCCAGCCACGAGCGAACCCTTTCCAGATCCCTTCGTCCGGCGGGAGCTGCGGGAGGGCGGAGGGAGGCGCTGGTCTTACTCACTGGGGCTTGCGTGGATCTGAGCGAACCCTGGTGGTCTTGAGATAGGGAGCTAAGTTTCAGAGTCGTCTAGAACGCCCTTTGAGATTCGATTCAGACGACATGTTAAACGGAACCTACAAGATGATTAAGCGAGCGTAGCCCAGGAGACACAAGCAGGCTACGGTGACGGTGGTGTGTGATGCTGTGGCGGGGGAACAGCTTTGTATGACCGGCTGCTGATGGCGCGACGTGATAAGTGATGGTGAAGATGGTGGTGACGGTGAAGAATATGAAGGTGGTAAAGGTATGGAAGGCTTTTTTTTTATATTTTTTTTTTATTGTTCAATACAGCGCAACAGCAAGGTCATATAGAAGAGAAGAGGAGAAGGAGGAGGAGGAGGAGGAGAAGTAAGAAAAGGAAAAAAGAAGGAAAGAAGAAATCAACACCACCACTACCACCACCACCACCACCACCACCACCACCACCACCAACAACAACAACAACAACAACAACAACAACATTACCACTAACAACAACAAGCAGAAACACTAATAAAATACAAAACAGCACCTTGTTAAAACACCCAAATAGGAAAAAAAAAAAAAGGCGAAAAACGACGAAGAAAACCCATCACCATAAAAAAAAAAAAAAAATGAGGGGGTTTCGAACTGCCAAGATGGAGGAGGAGGAGGAGGTTGTGTCAAGCTATACAAGAAATGGCAGGATCAGGTAGCGTCGCCGCCCCTCTGCCGCCGCGACAAAGGGACAATTTTGCCGTAATTCTACTCTGGATAAGGATGTTACAAAGGCCACGACGTAACGGGTGGAGGCTGGCGAGGGGCGTGGTGGAGCCGGGCGATGCTCACTTGTCCTTGGGTGTGGTAAATAGGCTTTTGCGGACAGCTGCGCGACCACCATGACCACTCTCTCTCTCTCTCTCTCTCTCTCTCTCTCTCTCTCTCTCTCTCTCTCTCTCTCTCTCTCTCTCTCTCTCTCTCTCTCTTGTTGTGTGCTATGTATCGTTATGTACTGCAGCAGGAGAGAGAGAGAGAGAGAGAGAGAGAGAGAGAGAGAGAGAGAGAGAGAGAGAGAGAGAGAGAGAGAGAGAGAGAGAGAGAGAGAGGAGGGAGGGGGAGGTTAACATCATTCTCGAATAAGGACCAAATTTTCATCCATGTCCTTATCTGTAAACACATACACACAGACACATTAAAATATAAAAAAAAAATTATCTCACACACACACACACACACACACACACACACACACACATTTAGCAGTCCTCGTCAAAGAGTAATGTTATACTTCGCCACGTGTTAACTCACTGTACTTGAGGCCAACGTAACTGAAGAACCACGAAGTCCAAACCGGTTTCCCGTACTCGAGTCGCCAGATGAATGAGCCGCGTGGGATGCAGAGAGGACCTGAGTGTTAGCAAGAATACGGAACTAGGTGAGACTGTTACTTCATTGCTTCACTGATCATCAAGTTTTCTTCATAATCGCTGCTTGTTTTTCTCACAGTACATTCTCTTAAATAATTATGTATCCAAAGAAGAAGAAGAAGAAGAAGAAGAAGAAGAAGAAGAAGAAGAAGAAGAAGAAGAAGAAGAAGAAGAAGAAGAAGAAGAAGAAGAAGAAGAAGAAGAAGAAGAAGAGGAAGAAGAAGAAGAAGAAGAAGAAGAAGAAGAAGAAGAAGAAGAAGAAGAAGAAGAAGAAGAAGAAGAAAAGAAAAAGAAAAGAAATCTACTCTTTCTCTTTTTTTTTTTCTTTTCTGTGCAGGCAAACCATTTTCTCCCACCGCTTTGAGTGTTGACAAAGGACGCCTTCTGCAGTTAGCGGGTTTTTAAGATTTTACAATAAGACATTGACGGGAGACTTTAAGAGATTACCGCGTGTGCATAAAGAGTTTGAGGGATGAAGGTCTGAGAAATTAGTGACAAAGATGAGATTTTATTAATAAGAGCAGATGGATTTAATATGCGTGTGTGGGCATGTGTGGATGGGTGTGCTTGGGTGGGTGGGTGTGTGTCAAGGAGTCTTAGAGAGCTAGGAAGACTTTGTGCTCGTTAAACTTTGTAGGAAATTGTCACACTGCTGTCAACTGTTATGTGGGAACAGTACCCTAGACTCCTTAGTGTGTGGGTAGTACTTCATTAGGTTCAGTGGCAAATGCTGCACCCTTTCAATACCCTTTCAGTCTCTTACAGTGAGTTATATTTCATTCCAATACACTTTTCGTGTCACAATGACAATGTTCCTTGTGTGTCCTGCGAGGCGACTTCTAGGATGAAGATGAGAGGCTGGGCACACCCACCCTGCCTGGAACTCTTTGCTTCCAACAAAAAAGAAGAAAAAAGAAAGTCAATGCGACCAATTAAATGTTTCTATATAGTCTTGTTTTCTTTCACTTTATCAACATCGTTAAAAAATAAATTAATGAATAAGTAAATTAATTATTAAATGAATAGACTGACTAACAAACTAACTTGCTAATTAACTGACTGAGTGACTGACCGACTAATTAAGTAACTGACAAATCTAAATAACATACTAAATAAGTAAACAAACAAATAAATAAATAAATAAATGTAAATAGATAGATAAATAGATGAATCATTATACAGATAGATAGACAGACAGATCGACAGACAGAAAGATAGAAAGATGAATATAGATAGATAGACACACACACACACACACACACACACACACACACACACACACCAATACATTATCTACTCTAACAAAGCCGTCGTTGGAGTTGGGTGCCCCTCTAAACGTTTTTAAGAGCAAAGTACAATTAAGAATGGACCTCGGACGCGCTTCCATTAGAATAAAACTCGAGCTATAATACTGAAGGCTGAGGAGGGGAATGGAGAGACGAGCTGAGTGTGGGTGAGGGTGGGTGAGGACAGAGAGAGGAGAGCTGAAGGGGCGAAGAGGCGAAGGGGGAGGGAGGACCGATGGGACTCTGAGGTTTGGGAACAGCAATGATTAAAAGCCGGAAGCACCGATTTAAGGGGCACTTCTCCGTAAGGGTTCTCAAAAGCGTGTCTCTTAATTAGTTTTGCCTTTGTTGCTTTAACCCGAAACTGAATCGACGAGGAGGGAGGGTCGCGACGAGAAGGACCTG
>NC_087162.1:16510447-16512947 GCF_035594125.1 Scylla paramamosain | reverse complement strand
AAAACTAGAAATAGACAAGAAATTAAGAAAAAACAAAGAATAGAAGGATGGAAAGAGTAAAAAAACAAAAAAATAGAAAAAAATCATATTAAATGAAGGAAGAGGAGGGAGAGAAGAATTGTAAACAAAAGCAAAGGTAAAAAATAAACAGGAGAGACAAGAAATGTGGAGACAAAGATTAAAAATAAAAGAAAGAAGAGGAAAAAGAAATCTAAGAGAAAGAAACTATTAATGTAAGTGAATGAAGGTAAATACTGCGGAGAAATTAAGAGGCAAGCAAAGAGGCATAAAAGAGAAGAAGGGGAAGGAAAAGCAAATCCTGAAGGGAAGACTGGGGTGAAAAAGGAGAAAAGAAAAGAAAGAAAGTTTAAAAAGAGACTACAGCTAATAAAGTGAGATTGATTTAGAAAGAGAGAGAGAGAGAGAGAGAGAGAGAGAGAGAGAGAGAGAGAGAGAGAGAGAGAGAGAGAGAGAGAGAGAGAGAGAGAGAGAGAGAGAGAGAGAGAGAGAGAGAGAGAGAGAGAGAGAGAGAGAGCAATTACACCCACTTATGGCCCAACAAACGGCAGTGGGCTGTCAACCAATCGTCTACCGCCATACCATCCAGACACTTGTATTGGAAATCGGTACCAGAAAATAAGGACTCGTAGAGGATGGTGGGGGGAGGATCGCTGGGGACTCCTAACGACTCCCTGGAACTGCCGGGGACTTGGGAAGAGACTGGAGGACTGGCTGGGATTCTTGAGAGCTACTTCTTTCCTGTTACCTCATTTCCTACCCGATCTGAATGCTTGTCTTCAATGTGACTCTTATTTTGATGTTTGGGACTGGATGAGAAGAAAAGAAGGAGGAAAAAAGAATAATGACAGTCTTAGATTCTCAGGAGCTATTTCTTTCTTGTTGCCTCGTTTCCTACCTGGTCTGAACACTTGTCCTCAATGTAACTCTTATTATAACGCTCAGGACTGAAGGATGAGGAAAGGAGGGGAAGAGTGAAAGTTTGATTCTTTGGAGCTGCTTCTTTCCTGTTAGCTCTCTTTCCTCTCACACTAAACACTCTTCATTGTGATCCTCATTCTAATGTCTAGGATTGATGAGTAAGAAGGGAAGGGAAAGAGTAACAGTCTTGGATTCATCGGAGGTAAACAGATTTTTTCTTCTCACATGATTTCTCCCTTAGACTGAGTACTTGTCTTCTGTGTCACCCTTATTCTAATAACTACGGCTGGAGGAGGAAGGAAGGAGAGGAAGAGTGACAGTCTTGGATTCTTGCCAGGTGCATACGTCTCTGTCACCTGATTTCCTCCGTAGACTGAGCACGCACCTTCAATACTCCCCTTACTCTAGTGCCAAGACTGGATGAAACACAGCGACAGAACCGGAGGAGCAAGGAACGAAGGAGGGAAAGAGTGAACTAGTACACGCATGAAAGAGGAAAGGAGAAAGGGAAGAAGGAACACAGATGAATGAGAAAGGAGAGAAGGGAAGGACGGAAGGAGGGAGGGAGGGAGGGATGGAGGGAGACGCATGTGTTTTAATTGAAAGGCTCCTCGTTGCATCACATCCCCGTGCCTCCCTCACTTCCCATTTCGGGCTTGCTGTTTCCAGACGCCTTCCCTCCATGGCTGAATGGGTCGCGCTGAAAACCAAGCGGCTCGAGGGACAATAAAGTGGCACCCTCGGCCCATCCCGGGGTGTGGCGGGCCGGGGAGCAATGCACCGTATGAAGGGAACGTTTTGGGGGGAAGGAAAAGGCAGTGGGAAGTATTGGAACTACGATGGATGATTAGGAGACAACCTCCGAATGGAATTAAATGTCTCTAGTGGACTGGTTTTGATAAGCATATATTATTATTATTTATTTATTTATTTTTTTTCATTATTTGTCTATTTGTTTTATTTGTTTGCTGGGTGAATGATCGTAATTCTCTTAGTATTTTATTTGTTTTTATTTTCATGAGTGATGTATTTGTAAACCACTGGTATGTCTTCATTAACATAAGATTGTCTTTGTTTTACTTTCATTGGAAAGTTTTATCATTGAGGCTCATTGATGATGTGACTCGTTCATTTTCTCAGGTTTTTTTTTTTCATGTAGGAGGGACACCGGCCAAGGGCAACAAAAAAAAAAAAAAAAAGAAAAGGAGGGGGCCCACTGAGGTGCCGGTCCCCGTACAGAGTCGAAAGTGTTAGTCAAAAATTACAGGATAAGTGTCTTTCGAACCTCCCTTTTTTTTTTTTTTTTTTTATGAATTTGGGTATATCAATTTAATTAAGATTTATTAGTTTTATCGTTCTTAGAGTACTCAACACTCTTATTTTTTTGTGGAGTGCTTTGTTTCTAAGTCACAATTTTAATAGTTTTAGAATATTCATTGTTATCATGTTCTTATTTTACCTTGTTTTTTTTTGCGAGTTTTGTTATTTATGTTCCGTTTTAATGAGTTATTCACTGCTGTCAATGTTGTTTTTATGACTTTATATGGACTTCACTTATACT
>NC_087162.1:16467947-16505447 GCF_035594125.1 Scylla paramamosain | reverse complement strand
AGCTGGGGGGGTGAGAAAAACTGGCGGAGACGTCTCAGAACACCTAACTTCATAGAAGCTGTTTTAGCTAGAGATGAGATGTGAAGTTTCCAGTTCAGATTATAAGTAAAGGACAGACCAAGGATGTTCAGTGTAGAAGAGGGGGATAGTTGAGTGTCATTGAAGAAGAGGGGATAGTTGTCTGGAAGATTGTGTCGAGTTGATAGATGGAGGAATTGAGTTTTTGAGGCATTGAACAATACCAAGTTTGCTCTGCCCCAATCAGAAATTTTAGAAAGATCAGAAGTCAGGCGTTCTGTGGCTTCCCTGCGTGATATGTTTACCTCCTGAAGGGTTGGACGTCTATGAAAAGACGTGGAAAAGTGCAGGGTGGTATCATCAGCATAGGAGTGGATAGGACAAGAAGTTTGGTTTAGAAGATCATTAATGAATAATAAGAAGAGAGTGGGTGACAGGACAGAACCCTGAGGAACACCACTGTTAATAGATTTAGGAGAAGAACAGTGACCGTCTACCACAGCAGCAATAGAACGGTCAGAAAGGGAAACTTGAGATGAAGTTACAGAGAGAAGGATACTACTACTACTACTACTACTACTACTACTACTACGAAGAAGAAGAAGAAGAAGAAGAAGAAGAAGAAGAAAGAAAGAAAAGGACGAGGAGAAGGAAAAAAAGACGACTACCACCATCACCACTACCAATAACAACAACAACAACAACAACAACAACAACAACAACAACAACAACAACAACAAAAACAACATCAGCAACAGCAACAATAACAACAACGAGAACAACAACAAGAACAAGAACAAAAAGAGGAACACGAACAAACACAAGCTCACATCGCCTGAAGCAACACAACTAACTCTAAAGGGCAGCATGACATCACTAAATCCTGCACTACCTTTACCGGGGAGCTCAGTCTTAATGGCGCCTCACAGTCACAGTGCCTCAGTTACCAGTGTCCTCTTCATATACTCCATTTCCTTCCACTTCCACCCATGATTTTGACTTTTTTTTTTTTATTTACGGAAGACTACGATATTGTTTCTAACGTGCTGCTTGCGTTAACTAAATAATGTTTCCTATTATTGCTATCTTGAAACCATTACATTTCAACTCGTATTCTTAAATCCACTAAACTTTCGCTGGTAATTCACAAGCTAGAAATGCAGAATCCTTGTTATACTATCATCACTAAAACACCCTTGAAAAAACTAATAACTTTTACTACGGTCCGTTAAATGTTGTTGAGTTAAAATGCTAAAACGTTTAAGAGTGTAGTTATTAAATTTTATCGTCTTCCTCACCTCCGTCTCAAGTACAGTTTCTTGCAGTCCTTCCTTGCTCTTTTGTATCTCTTATCGCCATCTATCTCCTTCCCTTTTCTCACCTTCTCCCTCTTTTTCCTCGTCATCCTTTTTCTCACCCCCTCCTCGCCCTCTGATTTCTTCACTGATCACTCTTCCTTCACTTCACTTCTCACCTCTCTTCTGTCCTAACCTCCTCCACTCTCCCTTTCCTTTCTATTCCTTCCTTTCACTACCCTTCCTTCATGCAAATACTACATTTCTCGTCCTCTCTTCCTTCCATTTCCCTCTCTCCCTCACTGATTTACTCTTCCTTCACTTCTCATCTCTCTCCTATCCTTACCTTTCTCACTCTCTCTTTCCTTCCTATTCTTTTCATTTGCTATCCTTTCCTCCTCCAAATGCTCTAATTTTCGTCCTTTCCTTCCTCCTTCTTCCTTTATAGATTATTCTTCTTTCACTTTACTTTTCACTTCCCTCACTCTCACTTTCCCTCCTATTCCTTCCATTCACTATCCTTCCCTCCTCCTCATTACTCTAATTTTCGTCCTCTCCCCCCATCCACCTTCTTCCTTCTCTCCATCATCCTTCACTCTCCCTTTTCCTCCTATTCCCTCCTTTCACTATTCTTCCCTCCTCTAATTCTCTTTCTCCCAACTCTCCCTCTTCCATTTCACTCTGCACGTCCCTATCTCCCTCTCTCCTCCCTTCCATCCCTTCCCCTCTCTTCCCACTCACTTCCCATTCCCCCTCCCGTCCCTCCCATAGCCTGCCTGACCCCCCCCTCCCCCATGTCTATTCCCTCGTGGCTGGATCATGCTTATCGAAGCTTAATGTGTTGCGTGAATTCGAGAACTAGGAGTAAACAGATTCACTTATTGCCTGAAAGCCATTCAAACCGAACTGTGATTACGAGGCTCCAGCGCAGACAGCGGCCAGAGAGAGAGAGAGAGAGAGAGAGAGAGAGAGAGAGAAGGGTGGGATTGGGGGTAAGGGAGGTTGGTGAACAGAAGCGATGGGTTAAAATGAAATAAAATATAGTGTTATTGTGTGAATTTTACTCTCTCTCTCTCTCTCTCTCTCTCTCTCTCTCTCTCTCATCTCTTCTCTCTCTCTCTCTCTCTCTCTCTCTCTCTCTCTCTCATAAAACAATGTCAGATCAAGATCATCAATTAGGAGAGAGAGAGAGAGAGAGAGAGAGAGAGAGAGAGAGAGAGAGAGAGAGAGAGAGAGAGAGAGAGAGAGAGAGAGAGAGAGAGAGAGAGAGAGAGAAATTTATAATTATTGTATTCTACCTCAAACCACTTTATCTCTCTCTCTCTCTCTCTCTCTCTCTCTCTCTCTCTGATGATTTTTGCTTACTATTGTGTCTGTGAGCAAGTGAAGTGATCGACTCCCTATGGCTTCTTTATCACACACACACACACACACATACACACACACACACACACACACGCTCGACCACAATCACTTGAGGAGCACAATCGCGATGCGCGGCAGAAGAGGGCGACAGATGTTGTGAAGATCTGCGCGTCTCTGTGATTGGTGCCCCGCTGGGAGTGAGGCTCGCTGGCTAGCCCGCTCACAAGGTCCGCCCATGCCATCTCTCCTAATTACTGCCTCGTTTTGTGACTCCCCACGACCCCGTTAGTCCCACACATCCTCAAGTATACCAAGTAGCCTTAAACAATCAGTGCACTTCCCTACATAAGCTCGGTATAACGAAATCACGGGTGTTTAGTGAAGTTCGTCTCATCGTCATCGCCGACTTGAAGATTAAGCGAGTCGTCCTTTCAGAATGTAAACAAACCCGACCAGCTGTGCATCCGAAACCTTATCTCCGGGAAGAGGAGCAGCGACCACTAGGGAAGGAAGGAAAGGCAGGGGGGAAGAGGGGTAGGGAGACAAGAAATATGGTCCATCCCTCCCAAACCTCATAATTCATTCACCTTCAACTCAATTCCCCCATCCATCCATTCGTTGCACACAAAAAAATATATAGAATAGTGTTTGTGTATGTGTGTTTGTGTGTATGTGTGTGTGTGTGTGTGTGCTTTTTCCATATAGTTCTGTTTCAAATGGACGTGTACGAGTTTCTATTGTTTAATGTTTGTTTTTTGTTCTCCCGGCGTATAGGTTTGAGTGTGACAGCTGTGGCGTGTGTGGGGAGGGCGGGAGGGAGGCAGGGGAGTGAGAGGGAGGGAGGGAGGGAGGGAGGCAGGAGAGGCATTTGAGAGTGGAATCAGTGGGGGGTCTAGCTGATACCTTCCTCGGCTCTCTCTCTCTCTCTCTCTCTCTCTCTCTCTCTCTCTCTCTCTCTCTCTCTCTGTGTGTGTGTGTGTGTGTGTGTGTGTGTGTGTGTGTGTGTGTGCGCGCGCCTGGATAATGAAGACTAAATAAACATTAAAAGAACACCAGCGTAATGATGTGTTCAAGTTAAGAGAAAACATACACATAAAATCTGATACAAACTAAATACTGAATAATCTTGGATCAGAAACCAAACAAAGTGTAAAGTAAACATTCGTAGCCACTAAAAGTACGTGCAGTAAATGAATACGTAAGAGAACTAATGAATGACAATACCAATACGAATCTACAAATATACGAATGTGCAAAGTTATTATTATTATTTTTTTTTTTTTATTATCGACCGAAAACAAAAGTAGACAGACACCGCTGGAATTTTAGTCACATGATCTTAGAAACCATATAGCGAAAGGAGGAAGAAACTCATCCCTTCAACACAGAAAGGCGGATACAATATATTTTAATCACATTTCACAAGGACAGGCGAGCAAGGAACACAGTCGCGTTCTGACTGCCATGGCTTCTCCTCGACCTATTAAAATTGTCTGGTGTAAGGTTATGTTACGGAAGACGTCACCGCCAACAAGTGATCGAGTAATTTAATGAAAGCTGTTCACTGGCTCGTAGTTCCATTTATAAGTAAAATTGCCAAGGTTTATCAAATAATGTGAGATTTTTTTTACAGTCATTAGAAAGCAGAGTTAAGTTACATATTTCAGATTTATAAGATTACAAAATTGTCGAGGTTTGTTGATTAGGGTGAGTAAAAGTTAATGTCAAGTTTCAGATTTAAAAGATAACAAAATGACCAACTGTTAGAGCAGATGTTCAATGGGGCTTTCATACACTACTGGCAGACGACTGAAACCGGAAAAAAGAGTATAAGGATTCTGAATCTACCGCGTGTTCCCTCCACACACTGCCTCGTTGGTGTCACAAATATTCACCTGAAGCCATACAACTTCGAATACTCATTGGGAATTCATGTTAAGTAAACTGAACTGCCTTTTTTTTTTTTTTAATTATCATATTTTTTTACTGCATAATGATTTTGGAAGTTTTTTCCGTTACTTTAGCTATCAGGATTTGACAACTGATTACCTAAACAGAGACGTGATGCTACGGAAGTTATTATTGTGTATATCCTTCTCTCTCTCTCTCTCTCTCTCTCTCTCTGGTTACATGCAGCAACATTTAGTCTCCCCTTCACAGGACACCCCCTAAATGTTCCAGTGAATAGAGGAAACTTCACACACACACACACACACACACACACACACACACACACACACACACACACACACTATTCGTATCCCTGCAAATGAAAGACGCCCACGCACATTTTGCTCTCATTCTGTTATTTTATTTGATCATAATATTATTTTGCCTCTTTCAGGATGCCACCTCAGGAAAGAGGAAGCTGCGTGGAAATGAAGACCTACTTTTATGTTTACTGCTACTGCTGCTGCTACCATTACTGCTACTGCTACTGCTACTACTACTGCTACTACTACTACTAATAATAATATTACTACTACTACTACTACTACTACTACTACTACTACTGCTGCCGCTGCTGCCGCTGCTATTACTACTACTATTGGTGCTGTTACTACTACTGCCGCTGTTACTACTACTACTACTACTACTACTAATAATAATAATAATAATAATAATAATAATAATAATAATAATACCTAATAATAATAATAATAATAATAATAATAATAATAATAATAATAATAATAATAATAATAGTACTACTACTACTACTACTACTACTAATAATAATAATAATAATAATAATAATGCTACAGCAACAACAACTACTACTATTTCCACTACAACTACTACTGCTACTACTACAATAATGAAGCTGTCAATAATAATAATAATGATGTCTTTATTCTTACACTTGTTGTGAGAGGCCTTCACAGTCTGAGCGAAATATAAAAGTAAAACATCAGTACTATGAGAACAAAGTGAAGTTCTCAGTGAGCCGCTAGAGGGCAACATAATGCGGGCATGAGAACACCAGGAGCCTCCCGTGAAGAGCCAGTCGACTTACCGTACCCTGACCTGCCTTTCCCCTTACCACGGAGCTGTGTGATCTCATTGTTGTGGTGACATGGATCAACCAATCAACCAGTCAACCCTTCTACCATACCAACCTTAAAAAAGAGAGAGAGAGAAAAAAAAAAAACCCGGGAAACTAACATCAAGTTCCATGAAAAAATAAATAAAATAAAAATAAAGGGAGATTCACAATGCTCATCACGTCACCGCCTCGTCACGTCATGCCAAAAAACATCCCCCTTGAAATCAAATGAGCTTAACGACAAAAGGTTCGCCATCGTCACGTACTACAATCATGATCGGAAAGAAGAGTAACCTGCATTCATTCTCACTGTGTTTTGCTTTTCCCTTTCAAACTAAAGTCCTCTGATAAACTGACACTCTCCTCTGCAGAAATCTAACAATTAATAGATTTGTAAGACATAGAAGGACTTGATCTAAAATCCTCTGATAAGCTAGCTGGCACTCTCCCTGCAAAAATCTGACAAATTATACATTCCTAACACACCACAGGACCTGAGATTAGTGAGTAACGTAACACACACTGGATGCAAGCTGAGAGGGTTACTCATACTATGACCACAACGCACACATAGGTCTCTGCTCGTGACGGATTCTATAGACCGTATCCTCAAGCGTTTCGGCGCCGTACCTCACTTACTTTTAAGAAATTTCAAAGTAACTTTGCATGGTTTTCAAGGGTGCTTTTATGTCTATTGATAGTTTAACAAGAATTTACTTTAAACTGGTATTACTGGAGGTTTATTTATTTATCTATTTTTTTGGTTTTCAAGAGTGTTTTCATGATACTTGTGAGATTTTAACAAGCATACTCGTACTCATATTTAGACTGACCAAGAGAGAGATTTCATGATATTGACAATTAATTGGGATTCTACTACTTTTAGAGTGTTCTTTTGAAAGTCATTGGGCTTTTCATGATTCGTGAGACATTAACAAGATTTCTCGTACTCTAACAAGCTCTGGTGCAATTTATTAACTTGTTCAAGAGATTTCATGAGTGTACTGATATTTTAACAAAGATTCCGCTACTTCTTAACGGGCTCTAATGAAAGTCACTGGAGTTGTCAAGATTCTGGTAATAGTTTAACAGTAATTCTGCATCTTTAACAACCGCTAGTATAAGTATCTTGTTTATCTACTTATTTATTTTTTTTATTTTTAATTAATTAATTAATTTGTTTTTATTTATCTATTTATTTTTTTGTTTTGTTTTAGTGATTCATGTGATAGTTTAACACGGATTTCGTTACACTTAAGGTCAGTGGAGCTTTACTAGAGTGTTTTCATGATTCCACTGATGCTTCAAAAAGGATTCTACTGCATTTAACAGGCTTCAGTAAACATCACTGGGATTTATATGAAAGTTTCCATGACCACATTCATAGTTTAATAACGATTATGCACCAGCAATGAGAAGGGTACTCAAGAGAACCAGGGTAATCATCTCTGTGGCCTTTGAAAACAGTCTTTATGACAGAACAAAGCACTAAATTTTACGAACCCATGTGTAAACCAGCGTGATTGATAATGATAGAAAATGACAGTCAGTGAATATTGAGAATGACAATCAAGACGAATATAATTTAGGTTCATATAAAAAATGATAGTTTGAAAAATATGCTCTTAGAACATCTGATACACTTCTTTGTCTCTACTTTCCAATACTCTCTCTCTCTCTCTCTCTCTCTCTCTCTCTCTCTCTCTCTCTCTCTCTCTCTCTCTCTCTCTCTCTCTCTCTCTCTCATCCTAGCAGGGGTCCTTAATGCTGTCAGTCCTTTGAATCACAATTACCAAAAGCGAAGACGAAAGGTGGAAGGGGGGGAGAGAGAGAGAGAGAGAGAGAGAGAGAGAGAGAGAGAGAGAGAGAGAGAGAGAGAGAGAGAGAGAGAGAATCATTACCACCACCATGTACTTACTAGCATCACCACCACCACTACTATTGCAACAGCTATTACTTCTGTCTACTCTTACCACCACTACCACCACCACCACTTACTACTACTACTACTACTACTACTAATATTACTACTACTACTACTACTACTACTACTACTACTACTACAACTACTACTACTGCTGCTGCTGCTGCTGCTGCTACAATCCCGAAAGCCACTAAGCCACTAATTCAAAGCAGACTTCATCACCACCACCACCATAAGGTACTTTTCAATTTCCTGGGGTTAACGGAAACTATAAAACGACCCGCTGATCCCTATTATGTCAGACGCCCCTGCTCTTCCCCCTGGCCCTGGAGCACGCCCCGCCCCGCCCCGCCCTCCCTGTATACACTGTCCACAACATTATTCCTTACCGGTGCACACGAGAGCCTAAGAGAAAGAGATAAAGAAAGCTGATGAAAGCCCCACATATGTATCTACCGGCATGAGAGAGGCTCAGGGCCGCTGCGCTTTTGTTCGCGGACAAAAGCGCGGGTAAACTCTCGGCCTATCACGCAGTGTTGCCACGGGGACTGTCCGGCGGCAGGGAATATGTGGAAGAAGTCTCTTTTTTCCTTCTAGTTCGTCTTTGATATGCTAGTTATTTCTGGGTGTTGTGTAAACGTTTCACCATTTCTTCAGGAGGGTTTTGAAAGATGGGTTGATACTGTGTGTGTGTGTGTGTGCGCGCGTGTGTGTACGGTGATGGTGTGCTTGGCGGTCACCAGTCAGCCAGTTTGAGTCGGCTGAAGGAGCAGCAGGAATAGGTATCGCCCCCCGCCGCGGTGATCTGGCGGCCATCCTCGCACCCATTCTCGTCCTCATGGTCCACTTTCCGGGCCAGCCTGTCGCCTCCCTTTGTGGATCCCTTACACACAGCCCGCGCCCCTCCCGCCCCCCACGTCCCCCCCGCCGCCCGCCGCTCCCTGTCCCCTTCCCTCTCTGCCTGGCGGAAGATAAAGCAAGCGCCGCTGGGAAACGCTTTTCGCGCCCCTGAGACTACACGAAGTTCCGGTCCTGCAGTGGTGTCGGATCCCATACTCAACACACACACACACACACACACACACACACACACACACATTAGCTATATCCATTAAAATTTCTTCATTTCTAAATTCCCTTCTTCCTGCTCTCTTCCCTCACGCAATTTTTCCTTTATTACTGCTCTACTTCTTTCTTCGTCCCCTTCTCCCTCACTTTAGATTTATTGAAGTGAATCGGATGTGTATTTAAAAACTTACAGCACAGTAACTCATTATTTTCCCTTCTCTCTCTCTCTCTCTCTCTCTCTCTCTCTCTCTCTCTCTCTCTCTCTCTCTCTCTCCCTAATATAACAAACATTCCAAGACAGTTCCTCAGTGCTCCTCTACAGATTTCCTGCAAGTTGATTCCAGTGTGATAAACTTGTTGTTCGCGTCAGTCCTCACCCCCTGGCCGCCTTCCTCCTCATCTGCATATGTTAATGGAGTCCAGGGAGATAATACGGATTTGTTTGCCCTCTTCCGAGTAATTACGACACCCCAGCGTGAAAACATCGAGGGAAAATAGATCCATGGTTGGGATTGAAATATTAATGTCTTGCTCTGCTTCACAAGACGCAAGTTACGAGCCACATGGAAGCACACATGTCGAGGGAAGAGAAGTGGCTAAGGAAGAAAGTAATATCAAACATATTTGAGCAATTACTTCCTACTGAGTGGATGCAAAAGCCGTTTGAGCTCGGGAGTGACCGCGGCAGCTTCACGCCACAACTCCTCCTCACTTCATCATGAACCTCAATGAGCACATATTACAAAGAGAAACGCCCCATTTTCCCGACATTATCCCCGATGAGTGGCTCTGTATTGAAAGCTGTCTGAATAAACAGGGAAGGTACCCAAGCCGGGTCCTGCCGGGAGCCGCGCCTCTCCATTCTCGATGACGCGGAAAGGATTGCTCTTGACGTTTCCGATTGGTCAACGAGAGTCCTCAGTTGCCACATGACCGGGCGGGACTCAAGCTCTTCCTTCACTTTGCCTGTGTCACTAGTGAATCCTGGACAACGAGACTGGGACTCCTCGGGCTTCTGGTAGAACAATCTTTTCCATAAAGAACACAGTGTAGCCCTGGGGAATGGCCACAGCCTGATGGTGATAGCGGCAGCTGGCGCCAACACTCACCGGCAGCCATTGACGAGCAGCCTTGCCATTGGTCCGCAGCTCATCACAAAACACAATTTCCGGTTCCCCACAGTTTATGTCTCAGTGGATCTTGGTCTAAGCCACGATCCGACCGCAGAGGACTCCAGGCAGCGCTGTTCCCCCTGATTGGTCCCTCAACCCGAGGAATTCAGTGTCCAGAAGCCTCGGTTCTTTCGCTCTTTCGCTGCTGCTGCTGCCTGCACGAGACTTGTTGTACCCTTGCCACTGACGCCTTCCTACTGGGGAAGCAACAATTTTACTATAATACTTTATTTGACCGTGTGTGTGTGTGTGTGTGTGTGTGTGTGTGTGTGTGTGTGTGTGTGTTTACGAGTTTGCGCGTTATTTACCACAGTTTTAAGGATGATGTGTTGGACTCATCATCCCGGAAAGAACTCGGAGTTTGCGGTGCTATTTATAAATAAAGTTGAGGCTTTTCACACACCATACCCTATAATCTATTACTCACGCAGGGCAGCAACAACTCGCTGCTCGGTGAAAGCCTTGCTATCTGGGCAGGACGTGTGTAAATCTCCGCCTGCTTAATAACGGGGGAGGACGTTACTACTGAGCTAGCAGGCAGTATGTGTATGAGTGTAGAGCAGCACAACTTAAAATATATATTTTCTCCATTCATCGGGTGAACAAAACTCCAGACGCCATAAACTCCATTATGATACGCGTGGACGTTGAGATACACAAACAACAAAGCGTCTGGCTGAGGACATGCCAGGATTCCATTAAGAAATAGATATTCTGTTTTTGTAAACCTTCCGAGAAAAGAAGTGTACGACGTGCTTTTGTTGCACACAAGCTGTGATTACAGTCATTGTGTGCCTCTGAAGGTACATTAACACACGCCTCTGTTCCTTTGACGTAAATACTCAGACATTTGTTCGTGTGCGAGGGAGGAAGCTCTTGCTAAATTCTATGACAAAAGCACTTGTTGGGAGGACGTATAAGTGTGTGTGTGTGTGTGTGTGTGTGTGTGTGTGTGTGTGTGTGTGTGTGTGTGTGTGTGTGTGTGTGTGTATGTGTGTGTGTGTGTGTGTGTGTGTGTGTGTGTGTGTGTGTGTGTGTCGTATAAGGACGTACTGACAAACACAAGAATAAATACCTACCTTCACTCTAATGACGCTGAACAAAAAGAACAGTAACCAACGCAACATTTTCACAATGCGAGTGTTCATCTCCATAAACAATCCCTTTCCCCGCTCCATTCACACTGCCCTCCCTCATGGTGTGCAAAGAGAAGTTGCTCCGCCACTCTCACGGCTGCATCCCCGCGTTATATTTCACCGTCACCTTCACCCATATTACTCATTATCAAAGTACACCAACTAATACAAGGCTCTTTTCGTCGTTACTCACTATCACCATGGAATAACGGAGTCTTTGTCTATGAGTTTAACAAAGACCAGTGTTCACAAGGAATATTTCGTAAATATTCAGACATTTGTCTAAGTATTTAAAAATGATTAAACATCTTTTCATGGATGTTCTATGTATTTATAACAAGAACTCTTGTTTGATTGTAGCTAGAATCATAAGAACGCCCTTGAAAACCTCTATAATCTTTTCTGGAGCCATTTAGAAGTAGTCATGATAACACGACTAAACTGTGTTCCTAGATTTTTTTTTTTTTTTCCCAGTCAGTCAGCTCAAGATTCATTTGGATAATATTTAAGTGACTCTTTCATCCATCAATTCATTCAATCATCCAACGATAAACCCAACTATTTATCTATTCATGCATCTATACACACACACACATACAGCCAGCTAGCCAATCAGCCATCTTTCCATTCCACTATCCATTAGTTATTTATTTATTCATCGCGTCAGTTAGCCATCCATTCATCCACCCATCCATCCCCGCACACCCAACGAACAGGTCGTCCATTCATACATCAGCCATTAATTCAGCCGGTTAGCATCCATCCATCCATCCAAACTATTCATCCATCCATTTAACCACCCATTTCCGCAGTCATCCATCCACCTCTCCAGCCATCCATCCCTCTACACACCCCTCTAGCCATCCACCCCTCCTCCCAGCCCTCCACCCCCTCTCCCAGCCAGCACGCCAACCTGTCAGCCAGCGAGGCATCAGTCAGTCAGCCTTCCACACGAGTGACTCCGGCTCATAATTGCGATGATGGTTTAAATGGGCCTCAGTTGAGCGGCTCAAAGTGATTCCTGTCCGCCCTTCTGCCCTCCGCAACCCTCTTGACCATCACCTCTACCTCTCCTCCCCCTCCTTCACCTCCTCAAGTTTCCCTCCTCAAAATAGCTTCAGTGTCTTATTTTTCCTCTGTTTCGCTCCTCCTTTCATTTTTCCCCGCCATGAGAGGTATGCGCTCCATCTCAGTGTTTCATTATTTTCCCCCTCCCTCCATTCATCCTCCTCAGTTTGTATCATTAAATCATTTCCCACTCAGACAGTCCGATCTGAATGTCCTTTGTAGGGTCGAACACCATCAGCAAGTACTGGTAACTGATAAGATCTACGTTCCCAACCTCTTCCTGATATAACGTTATTTTCACTAGGGATTACATGAGGAATCAGATCTTTTGGCTCTCACTAAACTATTTGATTCCACTGCACTAGCAATGGTATTAAAGAAAAGTAACTGGAGTATGAAATAAGGGAAGGAAAGTGTACTCTATTGTTGTTATTGTTTGTAAAGGAGGGAGGGTGTGTGTTTGATGGTGTGGGGAATGTGTGTGTATATAGGGGGTGAGGGCACAGTGTTGTTAGATGGGTTAATACGTAGCTGTATGTACTGAGTAAATGGTAGAGGTGTTTATGGTGATGAGTGAACGTAAGAATATAAAATAGAGACTACAAAAGTTGATCCAGGTTAATAGGTTAGTATAGGCGAGTGTACTGTTGAAGGTGGTGGCGGAGATAATGACGGTGAGTGAACATAAGGACATGAAACAAGAAGAATGCTAAAGGTGACCCAAGCAAGGCAGCTCCTGACGGTACATTTAACCTGTTGACTTCTAATACCTCACTTTATTCGAGTAACCCTGGGCAGCTGGATTAAGTAAAAAAAAATGTAATTATATTAAACAAATAAATAAATAAATAAATAAATAAATAGATAAATAAATAAATAAACTATGTACCAAAAACCTTCAATAAACATTCGATCACCATCCGAGACCATTTTATTTAAGTGTGAAAGAAGCCATAGCAGAAAAAGAGTGAATGGCGTAAAGGAAACACGATGCTGCTGAGAGCTGAAAGAAGAAAGCTGCGTTTTTGTAATGGTCATGATGAGTTCTGGCGATAGCGACGCACTTATGATGAAGGAATGAAGGAGGCTTGTCACTAAGGTGGAAAAAAAGTGAGAAAATGAAGCAGGTAGGACTGGAAAAGTGGAGAATGAAGTTTGGTTGCTGTTGTTGTTGTTTTTGATGGTGGCGGTGGCAGTGGCTTATGCTAAAAGAATTCATGACAGAACTGAGAAAAAAATTGTTTCTTTGCTTCTGAGGAGGGAAGAAAGAGAAAGGGGATAGACAACAAAACTGATATATGACCATGACGATGTAGTTGTTGTTGTTGTTGTTGTTGTTTTTGTTGTTGTTGCTGCTGCTGTTGTTGTTGTTGTTGTTGTTGTTGTTGTTGTCGTCGTCGTTGGTGCTGATGCTGGTGACCGAAGTTATGGCGACAAAGCAGCAACATATTGGTGGTGTTGCGGGAGAGGAGGGGGTGAGGAAGGGAAGGGCCAGGGTGGGGAAGGAAGGCATGATGGTCACCCCGCCCCTGCCTGGACCCTCCCCTCTTACCCCCCACCAGGTACCGACTGACACAAGAGCAGTAATGCCGTAATCCAGCTTACCACCCAACTAATCCAGCTAACAGCGGCGGTACCATTGTAAGCAGTACCCTGGCCTTTGTACCTCGGCCGGCGTTACACAGGGGCTGGCGCTGGAGAGCTGTCAGTCCCAGTATCACGGTACAATGCGCGACAAACACGCCCCACAATGCCCCTCAAGAGTACTCGGCTAAGGAGGGAGGAGCGCCGCGGGACAATCATACCCTACTTTATGGGCTCATTTACGCCCCTTGCTACACAAGAAGGAATTAATCTCTTATTATTCCCCGACGCGTTAGGTGGGTAATGTTTCAATGGGCGCCGCGGACCTCTCCTCTCCTCTCCGGATGGAACCCTGAAGCCTCGAGTCCGCCAAGTATATGCCGTGTATGAGAGAGAGAGAGAGAGAGAGAGAGAGAGAGAGAGAGAGAGAGAGAGAGAGAGAGAGAGAGAGAGAGAGAGAGAGAGAGAGAGGATGGGGGGGATACTTCTTCAGTCACATTTAGGTTCTGTACATACTCTGCAAATACTGTTCATACACATCATACTTCCTGAAACTTAATACTTGAGAATACATCTTGGACTACACCTCATAAACACTTCAGCGCTCTCTGTCTCTACTACATTCAAAAGACTAGTGGAAGACATTGAGGCCTTCACATACCCTTTCATGAATCCAGTGATAATCAAATAAAAATTCTACACCATAAAAAATAAGGGCAACACTTTTTAAGAACCTGACTGATCATGTGGCCTTTCAAAATTATCCTTTTAAGAGCCTAATGCGTTTCAAAATAGAAGTCCTGCTGGTTTCCCTACCATTTAAAGAATACATTCCATCTTGGCCTCCTTTCCTTACCCTCACGCAAGCACCACGAGGTCATATAAGGTAGTTAAGCCGTGCAGGGGATCACGTACTGCCGGCCAACCCTAGCAGTGGTGTAAGTTACAGGGGTTTTTCCATAAGCCAATTTGGAATACGCTGTCAGTCCTTCGAGTCAGTTTGCTGCAAGCCTTAATCTTTACCTGACGTTTGCTACAAGACGAGATTATGCAGGATTTGAAAGTTTGTTATCGGCACCATCACCACTACCACCACTGCCGCCACCACCACCACAACCACCACAACCACAATCGAAGCCACCACCACCAACATAATGGAAACGACAGCACCGACGACAACAACTATAACGGCAACGGCAACACCATCAGCACCATCACCACCACCACCACCACCACCACCACCACCACCACCACCACCACCAAAACAACATGTACAATAGGTGTATCAACAACGACATCTACAACAAATGTAGTAACAAAAACAACAGTAGCAACAAAAGAAGAAACATCATCATCAACAACAACAGCAAGAACAACAATACAAGTACCAACATCATTAGCAAAAACAACAGCAACAACAACAACAACAACATGATCATCATCAACTTTTACTACCACCAGTACTAATTACTACTACTACTACTACTACTACTACTACTACTACTACTACTACTACTACTACTACTACTACTACTACTACTACTACTACTACTGCAACAATAGTAACAGTAATAACTTTTAATAATTAATCTTTCTACTTGAGTACCATTCCCTTCAAGGCAGGAAGGAGTGGCAAGGTGTCTATAACACTGTATCGCCACAAGAATTAAAAAAAAAAAAAAACACAGATGAAACCCTTGCCAGTCCCGTCAACTTGTTATTTTTGTCGACTCTACGTGTGATGTGGCGGAGTGTATGAGGCCAGTCTGTGATCCCCCGTCACCTGCCACACGGAGAAAACCTGCAAAGGTGACAAAGACCTAAAACGTATTAACAGGTGATGATAATTTCATGTGTTCTTATGACCGAAAGCTAAGTAAGGGGGAAGGGACGGGAAGTGCGTGCTGAGATTCTTGAGAATGTTCCGAGAAGCCAGCTGCCGTCACCCTCGCCAGTTCACCAGGAAGCCCCGCAGCGGGTTTGTGCGGCGCCATGAAAGGAACGCTCGCCTCAAGCACATTGCTGTACAGGGATGACTCTAAAGACCAGGGGAGGGAAAGTTTAATTTGTCCTGCATCAGAGCATTGCTAGAGAGGTAGATGCGTCACAAGTAATTGAAATATCTAATGCCATTCTCTGATTTGTTACTGGCTAGACTTTCTTGACTGGCAGAAAACTTAGATTTGGGAGTACTTCTTAACACAAAAAATGAATATGATAAAATCTGACTTTAGCCTATGCAAAATGTGATAGCCACGACATACTACGATCTAAAATCTAGAAGGAAATAACTATGATTCAGGAATACAGTGTGGCCATGATCGTTTGATGGAGGCACATCCCACGCCTGCACCTTCACGTCCCCAACCACACGCACCACACGCATCAGACACGGAGCTAAAATGAAGAGAACATCGTTGTTTATCTAAAATTTGCTACCGGATGTCGTAAAAGATAGGGACACAGGTTCAAATGTTCACTGCCTGTGCTTGCGGAAACGAGATGCGAATGGAATTACTGCATTTTGTATTATGGACTGAAATCAGAAGTACATTAATTGTGATGGGACGTTGCCTTTTTTTTTTTTTTTTTGAACGGTTAACTTATTTAGGATTTTTCAAATATATTTATGTAACATTTAACTACATATGTATAACATATAACCACGGACACTTGGAAACACAAATCAAATTCGTGACATTTTAAAGAAAAGTGAGGCACAGACGGTTCAGTAAAGCATATTACTATCTCCACCAGTACTGGCTAATTAGCTTACATAAGAAACAATGCAACCGTGAATATGTAAGCAGTAGTGCTTACAGAACTTATAGGCTAACTGGCTTCCGTTTTGTCTCCCCAGCACCACACACTTCCGCGGTGATCGGTGTCGACTATTACCACGCCGACAACCCGCTTAAGTCAATCTTTAGAGTAGCGCTCTCCTTTCGTTTCCATACAAAATGAAGTTGTATGGTTTGATGGTTCGCGTAACACACACACACACACACACACACACACACACACACACACACACACACACACACACACACACACACCGATGAATGAGTCTTCTAAGACCCGAGAGGTCCTGTTGTTACAAGGACCAGACCCACCACTGACAGGCAGCACACAAGCGCTAAGCCAGGATGTCTGTATGACTTCTAAATGTAAAGACGAACAATAAACTCAACTGTAATGCAATTAGAGACAAAAAGAAGAAAATCAAAAGTTTACTATATTTTCCAAACAACTGTCTTTTGAAGGTGGGTTCATATCTATACTGTTACATGTGTTTGATTTGGTGATGAGTCATATGAAAGGAGTGAAGACAATGGTCCGTATTTCTAAATGTTTCGGCATCTGATTTACACTACTTTTAACATGCTCTTCTTGAAGTTACTGCAGATTTCAAGAATGTTTTCAAGATTCTGGTGGCAGTTCAACAAAAATAATTTGTTATCAAGACGGAAAACAAGCTGATGGATGAGGAGAACCAGACGTGAAAAAAAAGGAGGCGGATAAATACCCATAATAATAACCCAGTTCTTCATCTCCGTGGCCTTTGAGAACAATCATAACGACAGAACTGGAAGTCTTGAACACCACTGGTCTATTAGTGAGTCTTCCCTTTCCATGTCAAGTCTTCGGTTCCCTAAGCCTGCCATCCACACCAGTCGTCCCCTCCACACGCCAATACGCCGGCACCAGGTAAAGGCCATCACCTGAGAAACTCTCTAAGAACCAACCGATATATCCCCGCCTTAAGCACGGCACCCTGTCAAGCCCCCATCAGCCCTCCCTGCTCCTCCCTCCCTTCCCGCCGCCGCACCACGCCTCACCTCACCCACACGCCCCACACAAAGTTGCCCTCTATGTAAGTCTTCCGGGATTTCCTGTGTTTGAGTCCCGGATGCGGGGAGGGGGTGGAGAGGCAGCTCGAGGAAGGGAAACTTTACTAAACTTCACAAGGGTCACAGAGACACACACAGATTCCCTTGAATGCCGCCCGCTCCTGTCCGTCCGTGTCTCCTCCTCCTTCGTTTGACGTCGCCGTAGTGTAGTAATAAGGTTATTGTTGTTACACACGCGCACACACACACACACACACACATATACACACACACAAAGGCAGGTGTGTGTGCGTTGTCTTCATACGGTATAAGGATTACGTAATCCCCCGAAGGCTCCAAACTAGACCTCGGTAAGACTTTGATCCTAAAAAAAATGTAACATGTTTCGATTGCACGTCTGAGAAGTGCCGCCGCGTCCCCTCCAGAGGCCGCGTGCTGTGTGCAGGTGAGGGAGCGAGGAGGACGACGCCGCCACAAGCCAGTTAAAGGTGTGGTGGCTGAGGCAGCGCCAAGGAGGAAGAGAAATAACGCTGGAGATGAAAGGTGAAGAGCGAAACCTAAGATTTCCACTTTAAAAATACCAAAAAATATGGTACACTTCTTTTTATTCCTTTTACTCTCTCTTAAACCACTGCCGATCACTAGCACACACATATATACACACACACAGACGCACGGCAACACAGAGAACAATGTAGCACGTACTGTCAATCTGTTCTTAAGAAAAGAGCACTGCGTCCGTAGCTTTAGAAAAGGAATCAATATAAGCTTTTCCGGAGTCTCTCTCTCTCTCTCTCTCTCTCTCTCTCTCTCTCTCTCTCTCTCTCTCTCTCTCTCTCTCTCTCTCTCTCTCTCTCTCTCTCTCTCTCTCTCTCTCTCTCTCTCTCTCTCTCTCTCTCTCTCTCTCTCTCTCTCTCTCTCTCTCTCTCTCTCTTTCTCTCTCTCTCTCTCTCTCTCTCTCTGTGCGTGTGTGAGAGAGAGAGAGAGAGAGAGAGAGAGAGAGAGAGAGAGAGAGAGAGAGAGAGAGAGAGAGAGAGAGAGAGAGAGAGAGAGAGAGAGAGTGTACAGATCATTTTACCTCCCACGAGAGTACATGCATCCAAACACATTTATACATTTCACGATAGATTAAGCACCGTTGTACTACTACTATTATTACTACTACTACTACTACTACTACTAGTAGTAGTAGTAGTAGTAGTAGTAGTAGTAGTAGTAGTAGTAGAAGCAGCAGTAATATCAATGGCAGTGGTAGTAGTGTATCCATTCATTTCGTTGAGCAGGAACCAAAAAAAAAACAGATACGTTATTCCAGACAATGTGCTTAGGGCACTGGAATATAATTTGTGGAGGGAAGTTTACTGATGCTCCGGTGTGGGTGTTCTTGTCCCCAGCTTGGTTATATATATACGAGTATCTTACATTCTCTACGCACTGAGAACGTGGTTATCCTTTGCGAGAAATAGTTGGTTACTACACGAGCACAACATTTTTCCTTGTAGATGCATGTAATATCTATGTGTGTGTGTGTATGTGTGTGTGTGTGTGTGTGTGTGTGTGTGTGTGTGTGTGTGTGTGTGTGTGTGTGTGTGTGTGTGTGTGTGTGTGTGTGTGGTGTGTTTATGATTATGAAAAGAGGAACTGTCATCATTTATTTCTAGTTAGTGTATAAAGTTTTGTGGACTATGGATGTGATAATTACATACGTATATTTTGTTGATGTAAATACATACAGCCTTTGTGAAGTTTGTAAACATATGGTTATCTCATGTATTGTGTGACTCCTGGTTGGCGTGTGTGTGTGTGTGTGTGTGTGTGTGTGTGTGTGTGTAAGGAAAGGTTGCTACAGGTGTCAGCTTGCCACTGGGGATGTTTCTATGACGCTCAGTGTTACTAAAGAGGGAAGACACGCGGCACCTCAACATATAACACGATACTTTCTGAACCACTGCTCTCGTCTTCCGCAGCTTGTTTTGATTTCTCTTTTGCTGATTCGGTGGATTCGTTTTGAAAGCATAATTTATAGGGGAGCTAGTTATACTCTCTCTCTCTCTCTCTCTCTCTCTCTCTCTCTCTCTCTCTGGAATATTCTCAAGTTTCAACTAGGAGACGTATACATAGTACATACGTAGTAACTTGTGGAAGAAGTGCATGGTGCCTTGTGCCTAGTAGTGCCTAGAGTCTGGGGGTAGGAGACGGTGATCTTGTGTCTAGATTTGTGTAGGGAGTAGGGGGGGGTTACAGGGAGGGGGGTGTGCTGGGGGAGGCCGGAAGCACCTCGCTCGGCTACCGGTAAGAGGTCGGTGCTTCAACCTGGTAGGGAGGCAGACGACGGTGCCCCCCCCTCTCTCTCTCTCTCGCTGCCATCCATCTTCCCATCCCCCCTCCCCCCCGGAACAGCGCAGGGACGAGAAATATACAAGTTTACAGATATCACGGCCACATGTTGCTGTAATGAGGGTTATGTTTGTGGTGGTGGTGGTGGTGGTTTTGTAGCGGTGGAGGTGGTGAAGGTAGTGATGAACATAACGGTGACGGGCTGTGATGGTGATGGTAGTAACAGAGTTATACTCGTATTGTGGTTGTGGTAGTACGGTGGTGGTTGTGGTGATGGTGGTGATGATAGTGACACTGGTGGTAGTGGTGATGACGGCAATAGTTATGTGTAGTGGTGATGATGATGATAGTGATGGTATAGTGGCACTGGTGGTGCTGATTATTTTCCACCTTCACCTCGCCTCACCATGAATCACATCCACTGCTTTCCCTTAACACTCCACAAGAGCCCCAGACGCCAGTGTTGCGGTTACCCCCTCCTCCTCCCCCCACCCTCCCTTCCCATCCCCCCCCACCCTAGCCCCCCTTTCTCAACACACACGTAATTCCGCAAATCAGCCATCGGAACGCAAATATAATTGTTCTTTTATGTCTAAAGTCAAACAAAAATCCCACTCACGGTAATGGCACTGACGCTGCGGGGAGGAAAAACGAAATAAGTAAAATCCAAAAATACAAAAAGCGGAGGAAGATGTTGGTGGAAAGCGACTCAATCTGTGGTCTTTTAGAGCTATTCACAGTGGAAAACTTCAGCTAAGGTAAAAGGAAAAGTTTTAAATGAAGATAGTTTGTTAGGAGTCTCCGGGCGTGGCCAGAGAGGATTCCGGCGTTCTATAGCTCAGCGCACCTTTCCCAGAATATTTCGTTGTTACCGCGTGCAGGAGCCAGTCTCTCTCCGCCCTCTCTAGCCACGGGCGGGACATATCTTCAGTTTTAGGTGTATTGGAAGGTCTCGTGTAGCCTCCCCTGCGTCTGAGGGCTGTTTGAGTCTCGGCTGAGGAGAGTGCAGGCCTGGAGAGGTGACCAGGAGACGAGGCGCGGGGAGCGATAGCGCCGCACCGCGGGGTCCGGAGAGTGGCTCGACATTCATCCTCAAAAGTGGACGTGAATGTGAAACAGTTAATTGGTTTGAGTGGTTCTGAAGGAAGGTTCTTTTCAGAGCCTATTCAAATGGGCGATTTCTTTTCATAAGTGGGAAGCCATTAAGCTAAATGCCTCTAATGTGGCCGCCGAACATGGTAAAAAAAACGGGGAGAATGGAAGCCGTATCGCGGGGCCCGCCTTTCTTCTCCAGGAAAGTCGGATTTTATTGTGCTGTTTGGAGTCAATGGCTGGGGTGAAGCCACTGCCTCAATCCCGCCACCTACACCTTTCTTAGGGGAATACCTGGCCTGAGCGCGGTGCTGAGGAGTGCTGCTCTTGTGTTGGAGAAGTGAAAGCAATGCAAGAGGTTTAAAGTGCAAGTAATCTTAGGTGCTGATTGCAATGACTGCTGTGGTGTGCGTGAGGCGAGATGCTGCAGTGGCTGAGGAGTGCTGAGTGTGACTGGAAAGTGCTGAGTGTTATTGGGAGGTGCTGAGTATGACTAGGAGGTGCTGAGTGTGATTGGGAAGTGCTGAGTGTGATTGAGAGGTGCTGAGTATGACTGGAGGTGCTGAGAGGGACTGGGAGGTGCTGAGTGGGACTGGGAAGTGCTGAGCGTGACTGGGAAGTGCTGAGTGGGACTAAGAAGTGCTGAGTGGGACTGGGAAGTGCTGAGTGGGACTGGGAGGTGCCGAGTGTGACTAGGAGGTGCTGAGTACTGACTGGGAGGTGCTGAGTGTGACTGGGAGATGCTGAGTGTGACTGGGAGGTGCTGAGTACTGACTGGGAGGTGCTGAGTACTGACTGGGAGGTACTGAGTGTGACTGGGAGGTGCTGAATGTGACTGGGAGGTGCTGAGTACTGACTGGGAGGTGCTGAGTATACTGACTGGGAGGTACTGAGTGTGACTGGGAGGTACTGAGTGTGACTGGGAGGTGCTGAGTGGGACTGGAAAGTGACTGGGAGGTTCCAGGAGTAGCTAATTGACGGATGCGGGGGAAAAAAAGACTAAGGTAAGCTCATGTGTTCACGCCAAATGTGTTACCAGAAGCCGGTGAAGCGCTCTGTCTCTGTCTCTGTCTCCCTCTGTACCTTAAACCACAAATATTCGCGCGGCTACTTGCCTGGCTTCGTAAACACCTATCCGCTTCCATCTCTGATACGCCAGTAGAGAATGTAGAGGTTCACGAGGTGTTTCAATGTTCCCTTCCATGAGAGAGAGAGAGAGAGAGAGAGAGAGGGGGGGGGGCCTAGTTATATAGTTAGTATTCTCAAGCGCTTCGACATAATGCCTCGACTACATTTGATAGGCTGTGGTGGAAGCTATTTGAGTTTTCAGGGATGTTTCCATGATTTTATTGACAGTTTAACAAGGATCCTGCATCACTCACACGAAAAAAGACCCATGAGAAGAGTAATCCTCCCTGTGGCCTCTGAAAACAGTCCTGACGGAAGCCCAGAGCGTTTCATTGTAAGGGCACACCTGATGCACATTTGTCTTCCTGATCGCCTTCGAGGAGTGATGGGCGGAGGAAAAAGTAATTATTGGCAAAACACCTCCATCTTTTATTTCATTCAGAGGCCGTCAGCTCAAGTTCTCAACACAATTATTTTCATTCTCACCTGTAGACCATGACAATTAAGATCACATGTTCAAACGTTCCAGCGACCTATCTCTACCTTGAAGTCTCCAATGGAAGCTCTTGTTTATTTTTTTTTTTTAGGATGTTTTCATGATCCTACTAATAAATTAATAAAGATTCTGCACCGTGAGTAAGAATAAAACACCTAAGAAAACAGAATAATGACTGTGACATTTGAAAACTGTCTTGATGACTGAACACAACATCATGAATCATTAAGATATTTGAATAGTCCTTATAACAGAGAGTGAAAATTCGGACACTGAAGCCTTTCCTAGTCACTCCAACAATATTTCACATCTGCAGTGATCTATGTAAGTCAAGTAAGTGAGGGCAACGTTTGGTCGTCATCCTGTTTCGTTCTTCACAACCTTTTGTTCTTTGCGAGTCACGTCACCCAAACCTCAACCAAGAGTTTAGCCAGGCAATGGAGATTAACACAGTTTACTACGTTGGTCAGGCTTCTCTTGTTTCCCGTGTGTCAACCGGATCACGGAGGTGAGTGAGTAGCGACATCGGTAACCTTCGTGTCCTTTGCTCTTCCCTTACAGCGCCTCACACCTCTCCGTGAATCAGTATTGGCGACCACACACAGGATACGCGAGAGAAGGTTATTGCACAGTCTCTAATCGTTGTATTGAAATGTTCCAGAGAGACTTAAGGAATCAAAACGGTGCACACAAACAGACAGATAGATAGATAGATAGATTGATAGATAGATAGATAGATAGATAGATAGATAGATAGATAGACAGACGGATAGATTTATAGATAGACAGATAGACGGTAGAGATACATATATAGATATTTTATTGCCCACAACACACAGCACACAACATAATTTCAATAACTAACATGGTCCAAGAAATCGCTCTTAAACTAAACACACTAAACACAACTGAAGCATTAGAAATATATGACAAAGACAAAAAAAAAAAAAAAAGGCTTATACACACACACACACACACACACACAGTATCACACTATCACTATCCTACAAACTTCACCATTCCTCACACTGCCACACACTCACCATCTCTCAACGTACAACTAAACAAAAAGAAAAAGAAAAATCCATTAATTAAAATCACAACAATAACGCTTCATAATCATGTGTTATAGAATTGTTGCTAATGATTCGAAACGAGAAAAAATAAAGACTAGTTAATGCCATTCTGAGCGAAGCCTGCTGAAAGAGAGGCGAGTAGGAAGGGAAAGAAAGGAGCAGGAAGGGAGAGAGAGAAAGAGGGATGCACTTGGCTATAGATAAGTAGGTTGGGAGGAAGAGAGAGAGAAAGAGGGGAGGTGAAAGGGTAGGTAAGGGATATACACATGAAAAAGACGTAATCAGCTAGGAGTGAAGAGCAAAAAAAAAAAAGATAGTTAAGTAGGGTGAGAGCTAAGTAGATGGAGTGGGTGCCAAACGCAACAGGAAGCCCGAGGAGGAACTGAGAGAAATAGAAATTGGTGAAAACTTTGTAAGAATGTCGAGATGATTTCGTTGAATGGTATACAGAAAGGGCGCACGCGCGCGCAACACACACACACACACACACACACACACACACACACACACACACACACACAATACAAAACGAGCCCTTTATCACACTGTACATCTAAATACCCCAGCCCTCAAAACAGCACCTGGCCGCTCGCTTTGTTTCGTGGCTTTTAATCCTCCAGAAATCCACTTGCGGCTCAGATCCAGGGCAGCTGATCCGCGTGTCGGCAAACAATCCACTCCGGGCCTCGAAAAGAAACGCCTCAAGGGGATAATAGGCGTTTATAGGCTTATCATGAGGTCACCAGCAGGTTCCGACACACACACACACACACACACACACACACAGAGGAACATATTCTGAAACACTTCTACGCCGCACCTCCACTACATTCAAAAGTCTCAAATTGAAGTGACACGATTTTTTTAGGTTTTTAAGGGTGATTTTATGGTTCTAATGATAGATAATCAAGATTTCTATATTAGTAGCAGGAGAAACACTCTTGAGAACTTTGCTAATGAATTCTGTGGCCTTCGAAAATAGTCATGGTGAGTGTTTCTGAATATTTGCCACACACACACACACACACACACACACACAGAGAGAGAGAGAGAGAGAGAGAGACGCGCGCGCGCGCGCGCGCTAATAGATGGTATGGGACATGGAATTTACATAAAGATGCAAGTCCTATAAAGTTCCGTACTTGGAAAAATAAATGGAAGCCAAAAATAGGAATAAATGTTAAAGGAAAATATCGTACAGGAAAAAAAAATTGGAACGGGAAAAATAGTACAGAAATGTCATAAGAAAATATTATAGGAGAAATAGCAATAGATAAAAATGGTTCATGAATAATTGTCTCAGGGAAAAAAAGAAAAAAAAGTTGCAAAGAAAAAAAATGCTATAGTAAAAAATGCTGCGAAAAATGGTGCGGGAAAAATTATATAGAAAAACTCCATGGAAAAAAGGGTTCAGGTGAAAAAAAAAAGTAGGAAAATATTATACAAATTATGGAACAGAAAAAAGTGGCACGCAAAAGAATATATATGCATGTTATGGTGTCGATTATCTACGCTCGGTTAGCTTAGTTAGAATAGGTTGGTTAAGTGAGGTTGTCTTAGGCTAAGTTAGGTTAGTTCAGGGCTGATTTTGTTAAGTTAGGTAGGTGAGATTGGTTAGGCTAAGTTAGGTTAATTTAAGAGTGATTTTGTTAAGTTAGGATGTGTTAGGTTAGGCTAAGTTAGGTTGCTAAGTTAGGTTAGTTTAGGACTGATTTTGTTAGGTTAGATTGGTGAGGTTGTTTTAGGCTAAGTTAGATTAATTTAAGAGTGATTTTGTTAGGTTACGATTTGTTAGGTTAGGCTAAGTTAGGTAGAGTTAAGTGAGGTTGTGTTAAGCTAAGTTAGGTTAGTTTAGGACTGATTTTGTTAGGTTAGGATTCGTTAGGTTAGGTTAGATTGAGTTAGGTGAGGTTGTGTTGGGTTAAGTTAGGTTAAGTTAGGTTAGGTTAGGTTAGGTGTGGTTGTGTTAAGTTAGGTTAGTTTTAGGACAGATTTTGTTTGGTTAGGATTTGTTAGCTAGGTTAGGTTAAGTACACCATATTGTATCAAAAAAAAAAAAAAGTTATTGCCACCAGAACATATGAGTTAGAACTCATCCTACATGGTGTGAAAGGAAAAGTTATCACCACTGTATTGTATAAACATGAAAGTTATCGCCCTTATATCTTATTAATGCAAAAAAAAAAAAAATAAATAAATAAATAAATTATCACCTCCGTATCGTATGAATAAGAAGATTATCGTCACTGTATCGTAAGAACAAGAAAGCTATTATCACTGTATTTTAAAAATAAGAAAGCCGTCGTCATTGTATCGTATAAATAAGATTATCGTCACTGTATCGTATAAATAAGAAAATTATCCTCATTTTATCGTATTAATAAGAGAACTATCGTCAATGCATTGTATAAATAAGGTTTCCCCATTGTACTATATAAATGAGAAAAAATACAGAATAAGAAATAAGAAAGCGAACTTCTTTCCTTAAATTCAGCAGGTGAAGCAATGCGTGAGAAAGAACATTTATCGCCACCACTTTACATCGTACATCAAACAAGAAAAGAATGAAACACAATATTCAGTGTGATAAGATAACCATCTCTTTTCGTCATATTCACCAGTTAATGCGATTAAAAATATCACGCAATATGAGAGAAGTTATCACTATCTTGCATATCGTATTTCAGTCAAGAAAAGAAGGAAAGTCTCTCTCTCTCTCTCTCTCTCTCTCTCTCTCTCTCTCTCTCTCTCTCTCTCTCTCTCTCTCTCTCTCTCTCTCTCTCTCTCTCCTCTCTCTCTCTCTCTCTCACATCAAGTAATACGCTTAATCTTCCTTCACTGCACGCTTGTAATTCATTCATTACCGCTGAAAATTTCCAAACTTCCTAAAATGGAAATAGGCAGGCATGTTTCATGCTGGGACTGCCACGTGTGGGACTGACGGCTTACTGCAACTTCCCATATTTTCGATGTTCATATGTTCCTAAAATTTTTTTGTTAGCCAGATTGTGAAATTAAATCAATAAAAACATTGGATTGCATTAGATATGTAAATTATTTCAGATGATTTTCAACATTTTGATTATGAAAAAGCATCCTGATGTCATAAAAAACATCCTAATGTCATAAAAAACATAATCTAATGTCATAAAAAAAATAAATAAACATAATTAAATTGATGCTGCACCACAGGAAGAGGTTAAGATCCGTATTCTGAAACACTTTTTTTTTTTTCTTATTAGGACTATTTTCCGAAGCCCAGAGAGATAGTAAGTTAAGAGTTTTCTTAACAACTTATATATGATTACTGATTAACACTAGAGTCATGAACACGCCAAAAACGCCAATAACATCCACCAGAACCTGCTATAAGTAGCCGTGATAAGACGCTGCAATGTACGAGTATGAGAATGTGAATAGAAATGTTGTTCCCATAATCAAACTGTTCACCTCGTCAATGCAAAGACTCCACTTCGCAACACACGCACCATCATTACGATCCCTACCGCTCATCCGTCACACAGCGTCACTATAACTGTGGACTGTATCTTAATCTATTTACTGCAGATGACAATATAACAATTCTTCACTGACTTCAGTATACCTTGATGATCTTAAAGGACAAATATCTTAAAGGACAAATATAAACACTATATAAAGTAAAAGGTTTGAAATACTCGATTGTTTATTTACCATCAGTGGTGCCTTTCTGAACTATCCTCTAAATTTTCACCAGGCAGTTCCAGACTAACACGAAAATAATAATAAAAAAAATAAATAAATAAATAAAACAAAAATGAAAACCTGCTTTTGTGCTTTTCCTTTTTGTAACTTGACCTTTTTTAAGAGCGGAGTTTCAAAGTTCAATTAAGTTGAGGGAAAGCCAGAGCAGTCAAAAGTTAATATTTTCTCTCATAAGGACTATATTTAAAGGCCCCAGAGATGATTCGTAACGTTCTTACGGATGTTTACTTTTCTTACGGGTTTTTACTTTTACTATGTAGAAGTAGAATCCTTCTTAAACTATCACTACAATCGCGAAACCATCCTTGAAAGCCTCAATACATTTCACTGCAGTCATCTAAAATTTGTCGAGATAAGGCACCGAAATGCTTAAGAATACGAAGCTGTCACCTCTTAAGTGTAAGGCATTTTCTCCCCTCGGATCCTTCTTCCTAATGATCATTTCCCTGTTCAAAAACTTTCCCGCTTCCTCTTCAAATATTTAAACATTAACCTAGTCTAACTTAACCTAACCTGACCTTAGTTAAATTAACGCGACCTAAAATAACGCAGCATAAATTAATACAACCACACTTCACCAAACATAACATAACAGAACCAAACCGAACCGAGCCGAACATACCTTAACCTAACCTAGACTAACTTAAGCTGAACATTCAACATCAATGGTTTCGAATGTTGTCAAAAAGCATTCAAAGGGCAGAGGAAGGGATGACCACAGGAGGAATTGTCTACGTGGGTATATGTCTCGGGGGGGAATAAGAATATGCCCTGATTTACCCAACATAAGATGCTGTATCACTATCGGTCACCAAGCGTCACCATACAACTGTCATCACTATCCTTGCACCTTATAAGTCGTCAAATCTCACGTCACCATACAACTACATCACCATCATTATAGTTTAATGGTCACCAAGCGTCACCATACAACTGTGTCACCACCAAGCACCACCATACAGCTGCGTCATCAAGTATCACCGTAAGCAACTGTTCCGTATCATTCTTACAGTTTACCTATCATCAAACATCACCAAACAACCATCACTATCTATCTATCACTATACAACATTACCATTACCAAACAACACTGCCATCACCACCCATCACCATCTAGCTAAGCCGTCACCAAACTGTCACCACCTCACACCACGTAACCCATCCAGTCATCACACCCTCGTCCCCTCTTCCCCTCTTGCACGCATCCCTTACTTCCCTCACCCTCTCACCCTCGGAGCTCCCATCTCCTTTATTCGATTTCCGCCTCTCTCTCTCTCTCTCTCTCTCTCTCTCTCTCTCTCTCTCTCTCTCTCTCTCTCTCTGCTCCGTCTTTAATCACCTCCACCACCCGCGCCACCCCAGGTGTTAGTAATTAGTACCTTCCTGGAGAACGAGGGCGCGTGGCGGGCAGGGGCGAGGGGGACGGGGATTACACTTGGATTATCTATCAACCCGCCTGGATGCGTGGAGAGAGAGAGAGAGAGAGAGAGAGAGAGAGAGAGAGAGAGAGAGAGAGAGAGAGAGAGAGAGAGAGAGAGAGAGAGAGAGAGGAAAAAGTTGATTGGGATAATGCTGATGGTGGAGGTAGAATGTTTGTGGTGATGGTGGTGATGACAATAACAAAAACAACAACAACAACAACAACAACAACAATAACGACGACGACGCCAACACGAACAACAACAATAAAGACGACACCAACAACAACAACAACAACAACAACAACAACAACAACAACAACATTAACAGCAGCAACAACAATAACGATAACAACAACAACAATGCAATACGACAACGATGTGCGATCTAATATGAAAAAAGGAAACAATACGCTCTCTCTCTCTCTCTCTCTCTCTCTCTCTCTCTCTCTCTCTCTCTCTCTCTCTCTCTCTCTCTCTCTCTCTCTCTCATGATTCTTCCTTTCTTCCTCTTCCTCTTCTTCTTCTTCTTCCTTTCCTCCTCCTCCTCCTCCTCCTCCTCCTCCTCCTCCTCCTGTCTCCCTCCCCCTCGCGTCTCGTCAGCAGTATCGACACACCTCGGGCGTTCCGCTGCTGCAGTTGCTCCATCATATCATTTTTTGTTCTTTTTTTTTTTTTCCAGTGGAGTTTCCCTAGAAAATGAGTTAATTCAATTATACATTCAAAAATACTGGAGCCAAAACGGTTTTTTCTACTTTTAATAATAACATTTTAATGAACCACGCGTAGCAAAAGTTTGGCAAAATCAGGAGGGAAAAAATTATCGCATAAACATTTTTTTTATCTTAGTCCCCCCCCCACCCGGCCTCGCTTCCCCCCGCGGTAGAAAAATAGGTATTAACTTGTTTGGATAATTTTATCAATAATCAGATTTACATTACATTCTTGCGTGGCGTGCGTCAGGTGAGAATTCCCTCATGGCGCGAGGTAATTTAGTAATGTGGTCGTGTTTGCCGCCACGCTGACCGCCGCGGCGCACGACTCACGGCTGTGTTTGGGATTTCACTACAACTGCATTAAAAGTGGAATTGTGTGGCTTTATCCGGATTCAGCGCGCAGTTAATGCCTGGGTGTGTGGCTTTTTTTTATTATCATTATTTCAGCCACGATTATTATGCCGCGGCGAGCTCAAAGCAGCGACGCGCCCACCTTGTGCCGCGGCTTTTATTAACGCACTCATTAGCTCTCATTTTTCTCCCGTTCTCTTCCATTCCGCTGATATTTTTAATGCATATATTGAAATCATCATCTGCGCAACTGTGACGGGGATGTGACGGAGGGATGTGACGAAGGGGTGTGACGGAGCATGATGGAGAGGGAGAATGTGATGGGATGAGGATGTGATGAAAGGTGATGGGGGATGTGATAGGAAGGTTTTACGGAGGGATGTTACGGGGAAATATGACAAGGAAAGTGATGGGGATGTGATGTAGTGAATGTAACAGATGTGATGGGGATGTGACTGGGGAAAGTGATGGAGGGCGTGACGGAAAATGTGACAGAAGGATGTGACAGGAGACTCTTACGAGGAATGTGATGAAAAAAAAAATGTAATAGAGGGATATGAAGGGAGAATGTTACTTAGGAATGTGTCCAGGGAATGTGACGGGAGGGATGTGACAGCGGGAGGTCAAATAAACGAAATAAACCATCTATATAAGCGCGCCGCATGTGTTCACTTACGTACATATGAATCGTTCTCTCGTATCATCTTTTACTAGAGTTGTTTTTTGTTATACTTTGTTTTATCTTTGTCTCATAACGCACGTGTAAATCAGTCGCATTATTCCAAGCTTCTTTCTACGAGCGATTGTTATGTTCGGCCACAAGAAGGAACTGTGATTGTGAACATTTGATTTTGTCTTTAAGGAATTATGAGTGTAAGACTTAAATTTTTTTCCACACACACACACACACACACACACACACACACACACACACACACACACACACACTACTAACTAACCAACAAAGCCAACAAAGACATACACACCTCACACTAACCAAAAACAAACAATACACACACACACACACACACACACACACACACACATTCAGTATCAATTTTAGTCAAATATATAACCTCACATTAATTTTATTCCTGCGGTTTTAACACAGACTTTAATTTTTTCCCTCTCTTACCTTTTTTTTTTAGCTCAATATGCTGTAAGAGTTCGAATACCCGACCTTAGTGATCACCGCTTATTTCTTTTTTCCTTTTTTTTTTTTTTTTATTATCCAGGACGAGTATGTGGCACAGAGAAAATCTGATTACTCGGTTAAAAAAAAGTCATGTATTCTTCATCTCTCGTGTTGTGTAATATTTCTCGTCAAAAGTGCACATTTATAGCGCTGCGGACTTCGGAGAACGACGCAGCAGTTTGTGACGAGGTGACTCTTTCACCTGTTTCCTACCTGGCTAAGATGCGAGTAGTGTACGGAAGTTAAAGGATAAAGGTGGTGGTGCAGAGGTGTGGGAAAGAAGAAAGGGATGAGGAAGAGAGAGAAACGTGTGGAGGTGTGGGTACATTAGTGTAGAGGCAAGGGAGGGAAGAGTACGTAGGGAAGAATAAGGAAGAAAGGTGTATAGATGAGGGAGAGAAGGTGTAGGGAAGGGAAGGGTAAAAAGATGGAGGGAGAATGAAATTATATATAGGTGGGGGAAGGGAGCTGAAGAAGTGAGGGATATAAAAGGGACCAAAGAAGTGAGGGAGGTGAGAAAGTATAGAGGACAGGATGAGAAGAAGGTAGAGAGATAAGAGACGGATGGAAAAGGGAAAAGAAGTGTAGGTGTAGTGTGTATAAGTGAAGAAAGCTGTTGAAATTAGATGCCGGAGTAAAGCAAAGTGTGTGTGGAGAGGTGAGAGAAAAAGAGAAGTGAGAGGTGTAGGGATGAAGTAGAGGGATAAGGGAAGGGAAGAGGCAGTGGTGTAGGGGTGATACACAAAGATGAGAGAGGGGTGAAAACACAGGGAGGGAGATGGGTGTAGCAGCTTGGCGCAAACACACACACCGACCCGATAAACTAGTGATCGCATTAAATCCCGCGCCCACCTGCCCAGAGACAAATACCTCGTGGCGGCCCGCTCCTCCTCCTCCTCCTCCTCCTCCTCCTCCTCCTCCTCCTCCTCTTCCTCCTCCTCCTCCTCGGCCCGCCAGGAGCTTTCACGCCCCAGTTGAAGTGGTGCAGCTGCGGTGAACTGTAAGCAGCTTACCACAGCTGCATATTCAGACGGAGAGTGGTTTACGAGCCTCATTATTATTAAGAGCTGTTACGGATTTGCCAGTAAGTGAAAGGAGGGAAAAACACATTTGCTGGAACCAGATTTGGCTTGGTCAGATCTCCTCTCAAAATATGGACTTAGTTAGCAAGACAGGAAATTTTGAGCAGGAACGTAAGATCGACACATGAAAGAAAAAAAGAAAATGGAAAGAGTTACCAACGGAAACGAGAAATCCAAACACACACCAAAAAAAAAAAAAAAGTAGAAGCAGTTACAATATAAAACTTTGAAATATTAACACATACCAGAAGAAAAAAGACATCACTATCCTTTCCTTTGGAGTGTCTGGACAACTGAAGGGGCACTGAAAGAGAGAGAGAGAGAGAGAGAGAGAGAGAGAGAGAGAGAGAGAGAGAGAGAGAGAGAGAGAGAGAGGCAAAGCTGGAGGCCAAAGCAGCTTTATGACACGTATTTGGTTCATAATTTTTCTCATACCTTTTTTTTTCCTGCAATGAAAAACTTGGAGTATTTTGCGGCAGTAACTTAATAAAATCAACGCAAGCCCGCTGTAATATGACTCATTTTGGTTATACCTCATTTGCTGTGTGTGTGTGTGTGTGTGTGTGTGTGTGTGTGTGTGTGTGTGTGTGTGTGTGTGTGTGTGTGTGTGTGTTTCTAAAATGTGCATACATGGGCTTTAGTGATCTTTTTAGTAGTAGTAGTAGTAGTAGTAGTAGTAGTAGTAGTAGTAGTAGTAATAGTAGTAGTAGTAGTAGTAGTAGTAGTAGTAGTAGTAGTAGTAGTAGTAGTAGTAGTAGTAGTAGTAGTAGTAGTTGTTGTTGTTGTTGTTGTTGTTGTTGTTGTTGTTGTTGTTGTTGTTGTTGTTGATTTAGCAGCGGTAGCAGTAAAGGCAGTAGCAGTATCAGTTGTAATAGTACATAATCCCAGTACAATAGGAACAGCAACAGTAACAATAACAATACTAACTAAATGGCACAGCGTTCAGCAAACTAAACTGACACCGAAAATGATCACAGTTGGAATCCTCAATAAGTAGTAAACGAGAATGACATCTCCGTTCACATTGTAGGCCAAAGAAGGCAGTACATTCCTTTACTCACCTGGCTGAAAGTAAGCAAGGCGGAGTAAGTGAAGAGTTCCCTCCTACAGACAGAAGACTAGTATAACTGAACTCTCATGCATATGTGGCTCAACCTTTCTGCTACTTTAATCTTCCTTCGTTAAACTTTTTATCTATCTGTCTATCTATCTATCTATCTATCTATATACCAGACGGCAATCCCACACAGGATGGCTTAGACAAGGAACCACACACACACACACACACACACACACACACACACACACACACACACACACACACACACACACACACACACACACACACACACACACACACACACACACACGCACACACACATACTTAGACAAGGTAAAACATTACATGTTAACCTTCCTAGCACTACAAATACTGCTTACATGAAAACGCAGGAGAGAAAAAAAAATGTTAATTTTATCCTTTACGGTACAGAAATATTTATTTGCTACAATGTATCACAAGAATGATGACCAAGAAGTTATAGGTATTGAAGAGGAATATTACAAGCGTGTCACGAGGAGCGATGTTGGGAGTGATGAGAAAAAGGGCACTGGATATGGAAGTAGAAGGAGAAAGAAAGACCCAAGACGAGATGGAAAGAATCTATAACAGAGGGTATGAAGGAGAAGGGTCTGAATAGTAACTTGGCGACAGAAACAGGCGGAGGTGGGTCATCAGAAGCAGTGACCCTTTATAGGGACGAAATAATAAAGATGATAGAAGAACAAGACGAAAAGCAAAGAGGAAAAGAAAAAAAAACAAGAAAAGAAAGGAAAGGAAAACAAGGAAAAGCAAAAAGAAAAGATAAAAGAAAAGAAGAGCAAAGCACGATCGTGCACACACGATACATTCCTGGCCACACGTCAAGCAACCCACACTCACTTCCACCGTGCCTATGGCCTTTCCCTCAACCCTTAGTCCCTTGATCTGCTGACAGTCTCCTTATAACACCAGACAAAGGTTGGACTGTCAGCAGATAAGAGGACTTAAGATGGAGGAAGAGGACTTGAGATTTAAAAAAAAAAAGAAAAAAAAAAAGAGGTAGAAAGGTAAAATTAAAAGAAGTGTAGCAGGTTGCTCGACTTCTCATCATGACCTTACCACATGCTATAAAAGGTCTACACTACATTCCTATAACTCCTTAGTAGTCCCCAGGTGTATGTCTTCTGGCCACACGTGCTAACCCAGGACAGTGTTGCATGAATGTTCTGAACACCCAAAAGGAAAAGAATATCTCGCCCTACTTTAGTAACATAACACAAAGCCTGCGAGTATGCAAAGCGGTTTTCTTTCCATCCCTCTTCCTTGTGGGATTAATTTACCTAATATGAAAGAATTATTTGAGATATTTCGATGCCGTTTACAACTACGAAGTGTGTGTAGTAGTAGTAGTAGTAGTAGTAGTAGTAGTAGTAGTAGTAGTAGTAGTAGTAGTAGTAGTAGTAGTAGTAGTAGTAGTAGTAGTAGTAGTAGTAGTAGTAGTAGTAGTAGTAGTAGTAGTAGTAAAGGGTACAAAAGCAGAAGCTCTAGTACCTTATAGTAAAACACAATCAAAGATCAAATCATCAGTGACTCAACATTACACACTGAAATCTAAAAAGAGAGAGCAAAAATAAAAGTTTTGTGTATTTTTGCTGCAATCGAGCTGAATTCGCCATACGAAGCTGTAGAATTGTGGACATGTTTCATTTTTACCTCAAACTCAACCGAGTAGCAAACTTCTCTTTTTTTTATTATTATTATTATTTTTTTTTTTTTCTTTCTAAGCTCTTAAACTGACCTCTCCATTTCCACACTTGCTTATATTTATCTTGTGCATAATCATGGGTGTTTGTTTTCCTCTCATCTACGTACTTATTATTATTTTTTTTTTATTCTGGAGCTGATCTTTTGTTTACACATTTGCTTTTGTTTATCTTTTTTCAGAATTATGGTTACTCCCTTCCCTCTCCTCCACTTACAGTCTGAGTTAAACCTTATATCCATTTTTTTTTTTTTTAAACGTTTTGAAATTCCCTGGACCATCATCTCTAGAAATATGATAGCAACTTACATTATGTTTTGCTATTGTGTGCCGGTATCATGTAATACCTTCAAACACTGATGGGAATCTTTTTTTTTTTTTTTTTTTTTTACTTTGCCTCCAGACTCCAGAGTACGGGCATACTAACACAGGAACATAAGGGAAGCTTTAAGAAGCTATTAGACTTATATGTGGCAGCCCACTTATCATCGCTATCCATAAAGTTGTCTAATCCTTCAGAGCTCCCAATTGACTTGGCACTGAAAACCTGATTAATGAGTCTATTCTGGTCACCTTTCACTGTTTGGGAACTAAATGTGCCTTGCCCAACTAATAGTGACCTCTTAGTACATCCGGGCGTCACACTTTGCCTTGACCTTATCTAACTGTTAACTGTGTCCACCACCAATAAACTACGAAAGTCACCAGCCTTTATTCAAGCCTCAAGGAATTAACGTAGTGCACCAGACTGACATTCCCACAAAGCGTGCAGTCTGGCAAAGCATGCGTGACCTGATAATATTTACTAATCCAAAAGAGAGGATTAATGTTAATTTTATCCTTTCACTTATAGTCAATCTTCCCCATAATCATCTACAATTTTTGAAAGGTTTACTTTTCTATTACCGTCTTTTCAATACGTAGTCATGTACCTTAACAATGATTAAATTAATCTCATGGTATTTTTTCTCTACGTCTATGTAAGCAATTTATTACAGTGATCAGAATGTTAACAAAAGACGACCATAATAATCAAAGGGTTAAGTGAACAGAAAGCAGGTCACTCTTGTTCAAAGCCAATGTGAATATAAATTCTGCTTCTCTTATTGCACTTCTTAGCTTTTGTAGCATAACCTCGGTTTCCTGTTCCCCTCGTCCAAGATTCCTCCTCCTCCTCCTTCTCCTCTTTCTCCTCCAGTCCCTGTGCAAGCCAATCAAATTGTGTCGCATTAAATAAAGAAAAAGACCAACCCATTTTCGTTACTTTATAGAACAGGAAAAGGCAGAACATGATTGGATAAGAAAATACATTGCAATTCAGGTAAAGCAGACTGAAAATATACAATGGTGAAGACTACATTATGAACTATTTCTTCTATATTGCTCGCTCTAATCTCTTTAATCCGCATTGTTTTATTTTGTGCTGCTTTGATCACCACTGGGAACAGTCTCTTCTCCATTATGCATGGAATATTTTGTCTTACCATAAAGAAAATTTTGACGCTTTTGTAAATCTTATTATAACACTTATTTCCTGATTTCTTGTTTTGGCTTTGCATATTTTTTATTGGTTTTTAACCTATGTTAAGAATTACACATTTTCTTAGGTCTTATGATATATTCAGAATCAGCATCACTCACTTCTTTGTTATCATTGCATTGCCTTGGGTATAGAAATGAAAACTAACCAATGGACTTTCTGGTGGAGACGAAGAACACCTGCAATACACACACACACATACATATATATATATATATATATATATATATATATATATATATATATATATATATATATATATATATATATATATATATATATATATATATATATATATATATATATATATATATATATATATATATATATATATATATATATATATATATATATATATACACACAGATGTCGCTACATTCATGGTACAAATCATTATTTTTGTTACTATTATTATATTATTAGTAACGTTGAAGATCTCAGTGCTTTCACAGTATGGATTGTTGCTCCTATTTTTGTTGTTGTTATCATTGTTGTTTTAGTGTTTATAGTTCATTATTATTATTGTTGTTGTTGTTGTTGCTCTTGCTGTTACTACTGCTACTACTACTGCAACTGCTACTATTACTACTGATGATAATGATGATGATGATGATGATAATTATAATACTGCTCCTACTATAATCATCATCGTCATCATAAGTATCATCATCATCATCATTATCAAATTATTATTATTATTATTATTATTATTATTATTATTATTATTATTATTATTATTATTATTATTATATTATTAATTATTATTATTAATTATTATCATTATTACTATTATTTTATTATTATTATTATTATTATTATTATTATTATTATTATTATTATTATTATTATTATTACCATCATCATTATCATAATTACTTTTATCATTATTGTCATTATTACTATTATTGCCATCATTATCACCACCACCACCACCACCACCACCACCACCACCACCACCATCATCATCACCACCACCAACACCATCATGATTATC
>NC_087162.1:16455447-16462947 GCF_035594125.1 Scylla paramamosain | reverse complement strand
CATCTCTAGCTAAAACAGCTTCTATGAAGTTAGGCGTTCTGAGACGTCTCCGCCAGTTTTTCTCACCCCCCAAGCTGCTAACTCTGTACAAGGGCCTTATCCGTCCATGTATGGAGTATGCTGCACATGTCTTGGGGGTTCCACTCATACTGCTCTTCTAGACAGGGTGGAATCAAAAGCTTTTCGTCTCATCGACTCCTCTCCTCTAACTGACTGTCTTCAGCCTCTCTCTCACTGCCGCAATGTTGCATATCTAGCTGTCTTTTACCGCTATTTTCATGCTAACTGCTCTTCTGATCTTGCTAACTGCATGCCTCCCCTCCTTCCGCGGCCTCGCTGCACAAGACTTTCTTCTTTCTCTCACCCCTATTCTGTTCACCTCTCTAATGCAAGAGTTTACCAGTATTCTCAATCATTCATCCTTTTCTCTGGTAAACTCTGGAACTCCCTGCCTGCTTCTGTATTTCCACCTTCCTATGACTTGAATTCTTTCAAGAGGGAGGTTTCAAGACACTTATTCATCAATTTTTGACCACTGCTTTGACCCTTTTATGGGACTGGCATTTCAGTGGGCATTTTTTTTATTGGATTTTTGTTGCCCTTGGCCAGTGTCCCTCCTACATAAAAAAAAAAAAGTTAATCACTCAATCAGTTAATCAATCACTAAGTCAATCAATCACTTAATACATCAATCAATCAATCAATCAACTTTTACACCCACCCCCAGCAGTAACCTAACGTGGCTGAAACAAGACAAATAAGCAACACTCACAGTCGCCAGGGACAAGAAGGGTCTCGGCACACTCAGGAAGCAGCATCAGGTCTACCACTTGGCCAATCTTCTTCCACCACGTTCAAGACACTCCAGCACACCTTCACCAGCCGCCTTCCAAGTTCGTTGTAAGTTGACGCAGGTACTGTAGATGTAATTTGACGTATTCTCTTTGCGCCTTGGTTCACACACCTCACGTTATGACCATTCCGTGCCACTGGTTAGTTAAGTTGCCAGATGTTCGATGTTAACTTGTGTATAATAGTGTAGTGTTTTTTTTTCTTTTTTTTCGCGCTGGTGGTTGTGTGTACGACAGTTTACCTTTTCCATGTAAAAAGCATCACTGCACCAAATTGTTCTTTTATTTCTATTCACAAATTAATTAGATGTTTGAAATGTATAGAATGTTTAGTTTCTTTTTTTACAGTCTATTTATATTCATATGTGCGTCGTAATTCGAAAATAAGATTATATAAATTTCTTACAACTAACTAGAACTGAATACTGACTAACATACACGCATAAGGGTCACTTCTTTTTATTCAGAGTAAGTTGGAAGTGCTAGGTGCCCCCGGTTTGACACTGGACGCGGACGAGGAAGGAAACGTGTCCTACGTGTGGCAGCGCCGGTGACGTAACACAAGTCTACCTTCACTTAACGAAGGCTCGTTAAGTGGAGAGGAAAAAAATTACAAATGTTATTCTTCTGTGTTAGTGTGTGTGTGTGTGTGTGTGTGTGTGTGTGTTATACATATACCTATATATATATAGCCCTTAATCTCACCCCCAGAGAAGCTTAAGTGGACGCCCTTGAACTGTACATTGACAACCATTAAGACCACTTATAATAATCCAACACGGCGCACACACACACACACACACACACACACACACACACGCTTTTACGTAACCAAACACTAGAAATTCAGAGTGAAGCCAGTGATATACATTTGGCATGCACACAACACCATACCAATCCCAGCACAGGTACACAGTTATACACTACCAACACATTAGTAAGGTTCACAAGTTTTCCAACACTAGTAAATTAATCTAATTAATCGTTCAACACCAGCGCTTCAGCAGACAAGCCCGAGCACCCACGCCGGCCAGTACAGGCGGGACGTGAGGCGGGCGACACACCACCTGAGGCCTTTCAAGTGCATCACACAAATCGTTTTCAGTAAGGTAATATCATTCACTTATTTTGTAGAAACTGCGATATTTTAATTTCATCGGAGCAATAATCTCAATCCCAGTTATTTACACAGATTCAAAACAATGATACGATAATGTTCTGTTACAACTGATGACTAGAAAATAAAAGCAATGATTCGTGTTACGCACATCTGTAATCTGTGACAGACTGATAACACAACACACCTTCGTTCCAGCGGCAAGCAGCGGCCGCCGGTGCTTACCTACACGCTGCAACGCCAATGGTAAACAAAGGCATTGAACCCAAACCTCGTTCATAATAATTCAGCTTTAGTTGACTCTCATAATAAGCTTAACTTGATCCGCGACGAGTAAATATTTCACGAACGAAAATATTAAATTGTACACTGTCGTTTAAAGTTTCCGATGAAAACAACTTAGTATCTCCAAATCCCGCGATTGTGTGTTTATTGTTCCCGCTAAATGATGGAGTGTTAGCACAATGCAAGAAACATGTATATTACAAAAAAAAAAAAAAAAAAAACACGCTGGAAACTAGTGAGCGCTTTCGAGATGAGGTAACAAGTCTGCCGGGAATAAACAACTTTCCGCGTCTCACTCGGGGAAGCGTGGAAATGAAAATAACTATCGCGATTGATGTTTAGCTCTCCGAAGTACAGAGACGAGCCGGGCAAAGTTTATCGGCGTAAATATTATTTGTTGACTGCTGGGTAAATGTAGTGGCGTGCGACTTGCTGGAATACACTGGAATAAATAATGTCATTTAACATTTTCCCTTCTTACCGTGTCAGAGAGAGAGAGAGAGAGAGAGAGAGAGAGAGAGAGAGAGAGAGAGAATAAATGAAGATATGGGTGAACTGGTAAATCAGTGGTTCCTGCAGACAAATTTATCGTTCCATTGCACTCACATCTTCAGGCTGCACGTGCCGGCTAGGGCTGGTCCCTGAAGTGCGGCGCAGACCGACTGGCTCAAAGGGAGCTTTTCGAGCGCCTCGCTGCCCGCCTCACGCCGGCGACTCTCATTAGGAACATCTGAAACGGAAGCTTGCCGACACTTTTCATCACCGAGACACACACTCCTCTGATGGCTCCAGCGCAGCATGCACCACCACTGCCTGAGGGCGGCTCGCCTTGGTGTAAGCGACGTAGGTCAAATAAACAAGGCATATGATTTAAAACATTTAATAATCAGTCACTGATAATTTGGCATTAGGCTAATGATATGTACATTGCTCTTGGTGGGTTGGGCGGCTAGGGCGCAGACCTGTGGCAGGTGGCGGGTGGCAGGGTGGCAGGCTGCAGGTCCCGCCCAACAATGAAGCTCTCGCCGGCCGCCGCGCAGCACAGCCAACGAGTAATGGTCACCTGTTTGCGCTAACTCCACTGACATTGACTAAACAGTTTAGCCTAAATTTAAAATCATGGGGAAAATATTTTCCGTCACTGAAGAAAATCAATAAATATTCTCTTACAAAGAAGAATAAAAATCAATAAATATATTTATATTCAGTATGTACAATTTACATCCATAATTTGTACAGCCTCTTCGTCACTATGGTGAGGTAACACATCACAACACATAACTAACGGAGCTCTCTCACTGACAATAACATCGATTCAGTTTGTATTATTTAGAATCAACACGGAGACGCAGTGTGCGGGGAGGGACAGGTCCCGCGCGGCCCGACGGCCAGTCCTCACTGCAAAGTGCGGCCTGCTCGCCGCAATATGAGCCTTTGATCCTTACTAAACCCGCCAAACTGGATCCCTCATGCACCACGCTGGCCGCTGGTCGGGGCGGGCTAAGGGACTGAGGGACTGAGGGCCGCAGGCTTAGAGTGGACCATCGTGATATAAAGTGGCATCAACACCTGCAATTTTATGCTGCTTATTTGCACCGCTAATATCGAGGTGGAGCGGAAGAGGAGTTGAGAGTGCTTGGGTTTTGATTTCACTTTGACGTGGGGGGAGGGCGGGTCCCCTACACGAGGGAGGAAAGTGTGGGTCTGACTGGGGTGGGGGCCTGAACGGTGGTGGAGTAGCCCGAGGTGACGGGAGGGTAGTAGAGGGAGTATGGAGGGAGTGCGGGCTGAGGGGGAAGGGAGGAGGGCGGAGGCGGCGCTGGAGGAGTGTGGGCAGCTTCAGCGGAGGAGGAACCGTCGTGGTACAGGATGGGCACACGCACCAGGCGCTGGGCCGCGTGAGCCATGTTCGCCGCCTCCAACTCTGCCGCCAGCTGCCGCTTCCACTTGTTGCGACGATTCTGAAACCATATTTTGACCTGCGTCTCTGTGAGGTGCAAAGAGGCGGCCAGGCCCGCCCGCTCCGACGACGACAAGTACCGCTTCATGTCGAATGTGCTTTCCAGCTGGAACACTTGAGACCGCGAGAATACTGTTCGTGTTTTCTTCTTACGCCGCTTTCGATCTTCCTCAGCTTCGTCGGGCCCACCGGCGGTCGTGGACCCCGACGCGCACCCGATGCCTCCCTCGCCGTCCCCCACCCGGTGGTCGTCTCGTGAAGGGGTTGGGGGTGAGGGTGGGGGGGAGGGGGAGCGAGGTCCGGGTGAGGGCGAGCGAGATCGAACCACCTCCACAGGGGCCTCGCTGCTGGGGCTCCCCAAGCCGCCGCCGGAAGGGGACTCTGTAAGACAACACACCACGTCACACACTCAAAACTCACATAGGCACACTAACACTGACAACACTGCTGCTCTAACAAGCCTGGAAATGACGTGCTAATATTGGCAACCAAACTCTGCCAAGGGAGGCAGTCACTCCATGTAATTCCTGAGTTATGTTAACAAATATTCACTTGCAGATTCACTCTTTCTCTAACCATCCTATCCCTTCACGCCTTCTTCCTCTCTCCCTTCCTTGGCGCCTTTCTTCCCTCTATTCCAGATGGCCTCGCTTCTACTGCTCACTTTACCTCCTTCCGCAGTAATCTTTTGCGTCTTATTTCCTCTTAATAATATATAGTTTTCTTTTGTATTTTCTTATACTTAAAGCACCTTCCTTAATTTGTTAGGAGCGCTAATACCAAGCCAGCGAACACCGGTGATGGTTTAATGTGGCGGCTGATGCCTTGCACGATTTATATTAATCTTACATAACAAATCTTGCCTCGAGAAATTATGAGACTCTGAAAGAAAGTATCGCTCGCGGTTGTTCAGAAAAGATTGAGACGTGTATAAGACACGCGCATTTACACAATAAAACCTTAAGTGAAATGAAACGCATGCAGCAGCTGGATTTGAGTACAACAAAGAGCAGACAAGGGGAGAAAAATAAGAGCGTCGCCAGTGAGGCAGTAATAATAGCAGCAGTAGAAGAGAACCATGATTCATTTGCTCGGTGCCGCTCTGGAGTGGCGCTTAGTGTGCACGGGAGTGAGAGGAGGAGAGAGGAGTGAGAGAGGGGAAAGAAGAAGGGGGAGTAGGGGAGAGCAACTCGAGCAGACAAGCACCAGTGTTCCCTCACTCATCACCCTTGTAATACACCTTACTACCTAAAATCTGCGTCCGCGCGTCTTCTGTTTGGCCTCGGCTGTTCATTTCCTTTCGAGATAATGATAAAAGTAAAGCCGTGTAAGGAAGCCTAAGGACAAGTGTGGCGCTCAACAACAGGAAGCGCCGCAGAGACAAATTGGAACAAGGCAGCACGCGGCCTAGGATAAAACTCCGCCGCTCGTGGAAGCTTAAGTCGAGAATGAGTGGTTTCGAACTTTCCTCAAAGCGAGACAGAGGTACGAGTTTAAACAGCGCCCGTCAAATCTCTCCAATGTAACACAATCCCTGACACGCTCCCGTTTTGGCGTCGGCTTCCTTTGTTGAACGGCGAGCTGCATTGTCCCTAGCAGCCTGCCCTCCACCAACTAATGGCTCAATTTGCCTCAGCTCATCAAGACGCGAGCCTACCCCTGCGAAGGGTGATACCGGGAGCGCCGCGGTACCCAGCGGTGGGGAAGGACCGGAGCGAAGTCGATGGTTGGGGAAACGAACGCGGTGGAGGGCTGCCATTACTAGGATTAATCCGCGTAAGTGCCCATTGTTCGCCAATCACACGCTGTGGGAGGCGCGCCAAAGGAAAAGGCGCTAAAATTCAAAAAGAGGAAACTGTCTTTTGATCGCGTCCTCCACAATACTAACGCTTTGAAGTGAGAGTGGCATTTAGGGATTTCAGATTACGGTGCAGATTTTGCATTCTCTCAATCGTTCACTTTAATGAGCGTCTTCGTATTATTTATCTTCATTTTGTAAACTGCGATGTGAGCTTTTAAAGGAAGGATGAATAGCGCGAGGATAATGAGAATGCCGTAAAGTGGGTACCTCTCTCTCTCTCTCTCTCTCTCTCTCTCTCTCTCTCTCTCTCTCTCTCTCTCTTGTCGATCTTATCAGGCGTGTCCCTCCCTCAGGTTAGACGGCACTGAAGCCCCACAAACGTAGTGCTGGCCAGAGTAACAACGCAAAAGAACTACATACTTAAACACACACACACACACACACACACACACGTCTCTCTCAGCCTTCTAGTGCCTCTAATGACGCCAGCTGTCCTCAGACCCGGGTTGCTGTGAGCCGGAGACACCAAATGAAGGACAGCAAAGAATCAGCACCACCATCACCATCACCACCACCACTATCGCTGTCGCTACCACCGCACCGCCATACAAACTTCCTTCCCGCACCACCACCACCACCACCACCACCACCACCGCCAGGCGAAGCAGGAGGAGCGCCGTAACCAAGAGATAAGACCCTCGAGATAACTTGACGAGGAAACTACACCCGGATTTGTTTTACGTCCGGTTTATGATGTTGCGACACACACACACACACACACACACACACACACACACACACACACACACACACACGCTCGCGCGCGCGCGCGCGCCGTCTAGTTTTATGGAAAGCGAGGAAGTGGATACAAAGGGAAGGATGAAGACAGTGTTAAGATGCGCCTCTACCACTCTCTCTCTCTCTCTCTCTCTCTCTCTCTCTCTCTCTCTCTCTCTCTCTCTCTCTCTCTCTCTCTCTCTCTCTCTTCCGAGCGCCCTATCGAACCTGCGTGCCTGTGTGCGGTTCTCTGCTCACAAGATCCTCCAATCAAATTTCATGGACGCTGAAGGATTTGTTAATTATTGATATATATAAAATGTTGGCACGATCTCTCTCTCTCTCTCTCTCTCTCTCTCTCTCTCTCTCTCTCTCTCTCTCTCTCTCTCTCTCTCTCTCTCTCTCTCTCTCGTCATTCACTTTGCGTCTGTTCCCACTTTTCCATCTGTATCTCTCTCCTCAGTCATCCTCCTCCTCGTCATTAATTTCCTCGTACATTCTCATTTTTCACCTCCTCTCCCTCCTACTCTTCTTAATTTTCTCCTGCGGCAGAGTTCAGGGGAATAAATTGGCAACAATCTTGCAGAAATTGCTGGCGCTGCTGCACCTCGCCGAATCATTCCTAAATTGACACATCAAAAGTCAGCCGCTCCCCGGATGAAAAGTGTCTGGGGGTGGAAAATAGCGAGCGTCGGAGAGTTTTATTTCG
>NC_087162.1:16442947-16450447 GCF_035594125.1 Scylla paramamosain | reverse complement strand
AGCCGATCTGTCCTGCAAAATCCTTTTCCCAGCTGATTTTTCTTTCTTTTTTTTTTATGTTTCTTTCTTTCCACTAAGCGGTCTGTGCCTGGATTCCATCATCGACTGTATGCCCCACTCCCTCACGCTGCTCTTTTTATTTTTCTACTATTATTTTTTTCCCCATTTGTAACAGCTTTGCCGCCACATGAGGAGTTCCGGCGGTCACTTTCTCACGTCCCCAGTGACAGCTGTGGAGGAAGTGAAGAGCCAAAATTTCAAAGTTGTTTAATGCGTGAGAACAAAAATAAAAATTCCTGTGAGTATCGCAGAGGAACATTCACCCAGAGAATCATCAGTCACTTATTTGTGTGTCTGCGTGACTCGAACCAGCGCCTCGGGCAGTGAGTGCGATCTGTGGCCGCGACGCTGCTGCGAACGAAGTCTGGCTTGGCTACATCTCCCCGGTGTTCCCTGTGCGGGGCGGCGCGGTGACTGCCCTGGCCTGGCCTGGCCCGGGGTGAGGGATCGCCGTCAAGTTCTTGCATCGGTAGATAACAAATTAAAATAAATTCCCATTGTTGTCGAAAATACATTTACTGGATCAAGTCATTACTAAATGATTTAGAGCCGAGTTGATATATTAAATACTTTTTATCAAACTGGCACAGGTAATTCTGCATAAAAATGTTTATTTATCTTTAACAGTAAAAAAATATCTATATATAAAGTTGCAGGCCTCATTTATCCTGCCAATTATGCAAAGATTTCCAGGTGGACCACAAATATGTTTTTAAAAACTGAACTGTTTTAAATCGCAGCGGGCAATTAGGGCCTACAGGCGGCCTCAGGATAATGATTATTTATCTGTTATAATTATAGGATCTACGATACTTAGCTAGACAGTGGCCCTAAGCGCTTAATTAGTAATGAACTACATTGTCATAATGACCATTAAAATCATCAAGGAACGGAAAGCTGCGGGCGGCGCACCACCCTGCGGGGTGTCGGGGGACGGGAGAGAAGGGGAGGGATGGGGAAGGCGTCACTCCGGGGCGGTGTGGCGATACAACCTTGAAACACCTCGCATACACCCCACACTTGCCGGGTTTCCTTCCCGTCTTCCACCCCACACGCCACGCCACCTATTCATGTCAGAGTTGTGTGGTGCTTCCACAACAAGCTTAAGGTAACTCGAGTCGCTCCATGAACCAATTATCCCTTAAAAACAATTATATATATATATATATATATATATATATATATATATATATATATATATATATATATATATATATATATATATATATATATATATATATATATATAGATAGATATATAGATAGATATATAGATAGATAGATAGATAGATAGATATCTAACTACACCTATATTTTAACTTATTAATTTGACAATTTACAATGGAACTCGGCTACCACAGAAGAAGAAAAGAAGAAAATTCACTTAGGTGCCATGCATCATTTCAGCACACCAATCACTAGTCAGTAAGTCAGCGAGCCTAACGTAGGTTGTTGGGAGTTCACATCCTCGCCTCCACACTTCCCTCGCAATGCCACATCACAAGCCACTCACCGCCGCTACACTGCTTTCTCCCCTACACACAAGTCTTCTTCTCCCAGCCTCATCTCTCACCCTCATGTTTGATATTTAAATAGCATTAGTCTCTCTCTCTCTCTCTCTCTCTCTCTCTCTCTCTCTCTCTCTCTCTCTCTCTCTCTCTCTCTCTCTCTCTCTCTCTCTCTCTCTCTCTGACAGTTCCTTATTTGGTTCTAGATTTGCACTAATTTTATAACTTATGTAAAATTTTCTTATGGTAGATAATTATTGGAAAACACACAAGAATATAAAAAAAAAACGTCACATTTATATCGTCTGCCGCCAGTATTACCATTGCCAAGTACAATTTCGCAAACACTCCAGAAAGAAACGGTAAAGATAAAACAAATAATACAAATAACACGTGTACTGTATGTATCCTGCTAAATGGCTGTATCGCTCGCTCCCTGCTTGTCTCCGCGCCGCCAGATCAATAAAGGTTACAGAAACACGATCTCTTTTTACATAAACTCGAGTCAGAGCCAATTTGTTGATGTTTTAAGTATGAAAGGTACCTGTTATTCCCGCCCCTGAGCACACAACATAATCCTGCGTCCGTTTACCAAGAACAATATTAGATTAGCGAGTCGCGGGTGGGGACGCCGGCCGCTCTTCTCACCTCGACGACGCGCCTATACTCTCTTTTCCGCCAAAAGACGTTTAACTGGCCAGATTTCGTCCTCTTAGCCCCACAAAATAGCCATATAACAATGATAATTCCTTTCTGGGTGACGGAGGTGGGCGGGTGAGTCTCCAACAAAGGTTATTTTCAGTTACCATTTTTCTTTTGTTCACTTATTCTTTTTTATTTTTTTATCTATTTGCTCTTTTTTACAGTCTTGTGGCACCACACAAGCTCTAGTCATTAGGAAAAACTATTCAGAGACACGATGTAACGAAATAATCGTTGTACTTAGCGGCGTAAAAACAATGAAGAAATAAAGTACCATCACTACTGCTCTTGAATATTTCCCTGCATTTGTTACTGTTCATCTCCTCAGCTACCTCACCGTCCCCGCCAGGGCCTGAGTTATGTTGCTGTGTGTTCAAAGGCCCGTCCACTTGACTTTCTCTTACAGCTGAGCGTGGAATACAAATTACGGTCGATTTAGAGAGAAAGCCAGGCCCTTAAGAGAGAGAGAGAGAGAGAGAGAGAGAGAGAGAGAGAGAGAGAGAGAGAGAGAGAGAGAGAGAGAGAGAGACAGAGTACTTCACGAAAGCTAAGTGGTATTGAATGAACATATGAATCACAACATTTAACAAGCTCAAGGACATCTCAGTTTGCATTAAGGTAGGAGTGTTTCTGATATGTGCTGCGAGGGGAATAAAATCTTGAAGCCCGCGTCCCGCCGCACGATGACCCGCCACGCCACCCAGACAGCTGGATCACGCGTCACAAAGGAGGGAACACCTATGCAAGCGCCCGCTACACCTACGCCGGCGGTGATGTAAAAGTTGACTACAGCACATGTTCGCACAAAGGAGGTCAGCGCTGTATGAGAGTGGCCGCTTAGCCGAGGTCAGCGTATGAAGAAGGTGGTCGCTAGTATCGGGTGTGCGTAACAGAGGACTGGTCGCCAGCCTAAATGAACGCTGGTTTCTGCTGTAGCTCAGGCGCTGGTGGTGGTGTTCCGGCTCCGCGGTGCTGCCCAGCCTCAGCCGCACACCATTAAGGCCACGATATTAAACAGATGAACTAAACTCTTAATAAGCGCCAGGACCGGACCGCAGCCTCGCCCCGCGGTGCTGCAAGAAACACTCGCCATCTGGGGCACCGCGTTTTTGTCGCCGCAGCAAGGGATCCCCGCGCCGCGCTTCTCACTGTTGAAAAGGTCCCGAAGTACGAATGGTGTCCTCATCCTTTGATCCTTCAACGAATTCTCATTCATGAAGCAAATGGCAGTTAAACTACTTGTGATTTTTTTTTTTTTGGGGGGGGAGTGGGGAAATGGAGGAGTAAAGTAAATTGGTCATTGGCACATTATTCAAAATGAAACAAGATGTGCTACATTCGGGCAAGCGTGCCGTGGGCGGCACAGACCTGTCGTGCACCGCGGGTGGCTCCCATCACAGGGACTGCATTACAGCAGATTAATTCCATTTCCGATGATTGGTGCGTCGCGGCCACCAGATCAAAGGGCCTCCCGCCAGACCAAATGTTACAGCCGCGCCACAGTCCGCGGTAATACTCAAGCCTGTAACTCAGGGTTCATTCGCCAATATGAGCTGCGCTGCGGTGCTCATCTCCGTCTCCTTGGTCTTGGAGACACCCGGCAGACTACGTGACATTGGCTTAACACGCCTAAGACACCCCCTCTTATCGACCAGCCCCGCCAAGGAAGAACCCCTGGCGAGGCTGTGCGCAGGCTGCCCTGTACACACCTGCCAGCCTGTACTCACCAGGCCTAGCTAACACCGAGGCGCCGATCACATTAACATTGTAATACTCATCGATAGTAATATATATATATATATATATATATATATATATATATATATATATATATATATATATATATATATATATATATATATATATATATATATATATATATATATATTGGTGGGTGAGATGTCACAAAATAGTAATTGGTACTGAGAATATTAGAAGTTCAACTTTTTCTGACAGGTGATTAGCATTATCCTCGCCAAGGCCGCCTTATTAGTGGCCTCCTCAATGCCTCTTAGCGCCATTAATACGCTGGAAAAATTCTTGAGTACCGATAAAAATTGGACAGTACTAAAAAGAGTAAGTCACTGGCGGTGATTATATTTTTCAAATTTTAAAATCGGCGTGATTTGTGAGAGGTGACTTTGACCAAAACAATCACATAGGGACTCATACAGCGAGGCTTGAGTCTGTCACCGGCTTGTCTCGCTTCGAGGCGCGTCTCTTAATATTTGTTGCTACAAATGTCGCTCATAGAGAGTCACATCAAATTCTATTGCAGTTCTATGATACGCAAAGTAAAATCAATATTTACTTCAAACAAATAAAATGGAAGCCAAGAAGGAGCAGCTGCTTCAGCATGTTTTTTTTTTTTTTTTTTACTTGCCTTATTTCGTGAATACATTATATACTTTAATACATATCTCAATGTTTGTGAATGAAAACAGAGTGAAGGGATCACATGCGTACAATCCACGCCGCGAGGACGCGGAGAACGCGGGCACAACTCACCTGGCGGCGAGGGCGTCGTGCTGGTGCGTGAAAGGGAACGGAGACTCGCAGGCGGCATCCTTCTTGGGGTCGTCGCGGCTGAGGATGCTGGAGATGCTGAAGGACTTGTGCGAAGGTGGCGACGATGTCTTTGGAGAACTGGCCCCGCTGTCTGAGCCGCGGGCGGGGGCGGGACTGGTGCTGGACACTTCGGGGGAGCCGGACACCCTGAGTCCATCCGCAAGGCTTCCCACGGCGGAGGAAGGCGAGCGCCTGCCCAGGGGCGAGGGCGACCTGCTGTGGGCCAGGGAGGGACTGCCGCGGGTGATGACGCTGGCCACCTCGTAGGACATGGCGGTGGGCGGTGTGGGTAGCGGGCTGCTGCCGTCCAGGTCACCTCATAGCGAGGCTGCACGTGTTCCCTCGTGCCTTCACGCGCCTCCCGCGCACCTAATGCTCGAGGACTTGGTCCAGCAAGTCAAAAACAACACTTCCAAAGTTCAACAAAGTAGCCAAACAATTTATCACTGTCAGTCTCTCGGAGTTCCAGAGTGTGACAGGACTGAAGCGGAAGCACAAATTACGACACTTCCCGATAGCGGCGACCGAAAGGTGAGGAGCAGATGAAAAAGTGCGCTTAATGCTTCGGTGCCGAACGCCGAGTGACGATAGAGGCAGAGAAAAAGCTAGCATTTGAGTGTCTCAAGTGGGCCCGCCATTTCCCCGCCCACAAGACTAATGGCTTCGATCAGCTGGCTGGATCCCTCCCGTCATTGGCCGCGAGGCGGGAGGGGGCGTGGCGTGAATGAGCGCCCCTGCCTGTGATTGGTCCAGGAACTAGAGTGTCGCGGTATCATACTATCGTTGATTGGCTGAGCGGCAAAGTTAATTTCACGCTGTTACAAGTGTAGTCGGCGCGTAAGTGTGGAAGGCGACACCTTGGCTGACGGCTCGGTGGATTGGGCCCCGATCTCTGAATAATTTATGGAGGATCACACACACCCAGGAGTCAAGATGGCTCAGGCAGTGATACCCTTCACCGCCAAGTAGCCGGCGAGGCCTGGCGGGGAGAGGTGGTTAGCACACCTCCAGCCACGCACCTTTTATTGGGTTATCGCTCCACTTTTTACCCCCTGGGCGGCCCTCGTGGGTATTGCCAGCCACCTTCCCTCCCTGGCCGCCCACCGAGGCCTCCCCTCCACCTCGTCCCCCCCGCTGCTGATGACTCGTGCGGCGCCTGGACACCCTCCCCTCACCCTCCATCACCCCCACACCCACCTGACCGCAAGCTTGTCTTAATTTAAGGATCAAATATACGCCTTAATAACACATCTCTCTCTCTCTCTCTCTCTCTCTCTCTCTCTCTCTCTCTCTCTCTCTCTCTCTCTCTCTCTCTCTGATTGCTGCACGGCCCAGATTCTCAAGATCCACAACAACTTTTAAGACAAAACATTAAAACAATTCGGGTTTGGCTTCTATTATTACCGAACATTTTCACTCCTCATTTCGCCGCAGACGTTCTCAAAAATCTTACCTGTGAGCGCGCTAATGACGTCGCTTTGCAGGCCGCTACGTGTTTCCAGGCCAGCTGTTTTACCCTGAGTCTTACGGTCCTGGAATCCACGTATACCAAAGTGGTGGAGCTGTTTTGACCTGAGCCTTCTTTCTGCCTGTTGCATTATTACAGCACCGGTCTTCGTTTTCTGAGGAAGAAGTTTATGTTATTACGTATGGAAATGACTTAAATAGACCCAATTATCTAGTTGTTAGCGCGGAAGATTAGGCATTTATGAACAGATTATATGTATACTGATGGAGAAGGATAATTATACAAAGACTGCCACGTGTAGGATTATAAGGCTCCCATTAAGTCTGTTTTTAAAGGTCACGGAGATGATTAGTCGGGTTCTCATGGGTGTTTTTCTCACTGTTGATGCAGAATCCTCGTTTCCTATCATGAAAAAAAAAATGAAGGTTCCAGTAGCCTCCATGAGTCGGAATAAGACGCCAGGTGAGCATTGGCGTTTTGTAGTGTCCCTTATGTTCTTATGGTCCTATTTGCCAAATGAGAATATTAAAAGACAGTAGAAGGATTTATTAGGGTTCTCTCTCTCTCTCTCTCTCTCTCTCTCTCTCTCTCTCTCTCTCTCTCTCTCTCTCTCTCTCTCTCTGTGTGTGTGTGTGTGTGTGTGTGTGTGTGTGTGTGTGTGTGTGTGTGTGTGTGTGTTACTAACTTTACTCTAGTTACTTTGGTGACTTTCTTACGCTACTAGCACACTGAAGGAAGGTCTTTACTTGCACCAACACACTCGGCCACTCCTTCCCTCATGGACATTTGTGTAAGTGTGTTGTGAAGGGAGCTGATGGTGTGGGAGATGATGTATCACGCATGTCTGTGTAAGTAAGAACACTACATATATTTGACCTTCCATCATATGTATCTTAAGTTGTGGTCAATCCTTGGGTATATTTGTAAGAGTGTTGTCCTGGGAGTTGGTGTATCCTGTATGTGTCTGTGTAGTACTTTATGCATAAGTAAAAACCATTTATTTATCCTTCCATTATCTGTATCCCAAGTTCTGCTCATACAGTCCTGCGGTACGTATGTAATGGTGTTGTAATAGGAGATGGGGTATATTGTGTATGTGTAGTCTTTTGTGCGTAACTAAGAACTCTATATTTGGCATTTCACCATTTGTATGCCAAGTCATGCTCATGTAGTTCTGCGGTATACACCGTAAGAC
>NC_087162.1:16425447-16437947 GCF_035594125.1 Scylla paramamosain | reverse complement strand
GTCAATGACTTATCTATCTATCTATCTTGATAACTATTTATTTATCTATATTTTATCTATCTATTTATTTATTTAGCTCTTTATTTACTATCTAGCCATCTATCTATCTAATTCTGTCCTTCCACTTTCCCATCGCTACAAATATTCAATGAAGATTATGAAGACACCTCATGAACTAAACTGGCCCATGTGACTGGATCTCCTCTTTCAATTTGTGTAGTCTTTGGCCAGCCATTGGAGGTACAGAAGACATTCGGGTGATGAGTGTAACAGAGAAAAACACAGAAGACAGAGTAAGGAATAGAGAAATGATGGGCTGTGATGATCTTACCGGGGGCCAGCTAAAAAGAGAAGAAAAAGGTAAGGGAGAGTAAGGACACCAAAAAAAAAAAACTATCCAAAGAACAGCTACACAGTGGAATACGAATAGTTCACATACATTAAGGACTATCAGAATATCAGGAGGGAGAAGGTGGGTGTAGGAAAATGAAGGAGAGAAAAAAAAATATGAACAGGAGAAAGCTTAGAAATATTACAGGTATCATTGAGAAAGAACGTCGTGAGAGAGGAAGTGAGGGAGGGAAGGGTATCATTGTAGTAAGGGAATCTGTAGACAAGGAGAGCGTGAAGGGAGGCCAGAATATGTATACAGATAGGCTGGAATACTGAGTTAGGAGGGAAACTGTAACAGAGGATGGGATTGTATAGCAGTAGGAAGGGAAAGAGAGAGAAGAGGAAGGGGAAAAGATCTGTGGGTGGAAAGGAGAGTGCAGGGTTGAGAGAAAAGTTGTGTGAACGGGAAGAAAAGTGGGAAGGAGCTTAGGCGTGAAGAAAGCAGGACTGGAAGGAAAGGTGTCAGGCGCGGGAGGTGGAGTGTTAGGGAATAATTAAGGGAGTTAGGACGGGGGAAAGGTGTGTGGGCGAGGAGATGGGAGTGAGGGAGAGAAAGGAAAGTGCTGGGAGGTAAAAGAAATGGTGTTCTTTTGTTAACTCTCAAAGCCCTGTAAAAAAAAGTTTGCATGGACGTATACACACACACACACACACACACACACACACACACACACACACACACACACACACACACACACACACACACACACAAAGAAGATTATAATGTGGTTAATCTTGTCTTCTTGGTCAGAGAACTATCAAGACCATCATCTAAAAGGATTTGAGGAGGTTAACGAACAATGCTTACCCAACTATATTTTGACAAGATGACACAATTGCGCCTTAATTTAGCATCTACATACGCTAAAACTGTAGTAAAAAGGATAGTGGCTAAAGTTTATAGATGATTAAAATAAACAATATGTACCCACTGAAGGAAAAAATGAACAGTACCAGCCAACAATATTTCCAACAGGTAAGACAATCGCGCCTTAATTTAGCTGCTACTTACGTTAAGGCTGTAGGATAAAATAGAGCGTCTGAAAGTTGTAAGTGAATAAGTAAAGAGTATCTGGCACTGAAAGATGAATGAGCAGAGGCAAACCAACGATATTTCGAACAAGTAACACAATTGCGCCTCAATTTATCTGATACATACCTTAAGACTGCAGTAAAAATTAAATGTAAAGTATCTAAAAGTTATTGGTGATTATGGGAAAGAATATGTCACACTGAAGGGTAAATGAACGGAGCCAGTTCAACGATATTTCCACTAGGTAAAATAAGTGCGCCTTAATTTAGCGGCTACATACGTTAAGACTGTAGAATAAAATAGTGCCTAAAAATTGTTGGTGAATTATGGAAGAATATCTGGCACTGGAGGATGAACGAACAGTGCCAAACCAACGATATTGTCAGGTAATAACAATTATGCCTTAATTTAAGAGCTACATACGTTAATACTGAAGTAAAAAAAAAAAAAACACAAACCATCTAAAAATTGTAGGTAATTATGGAAAGAATATCTGGCACTGAGAGGGCAAATGAACACTGCAAACCCAACGATATTTCCACCAGGTAACACAATTGCGCCTTAATTTAACAGCTACATGCATGGTGTGAGCGCGCCACTAATTACACAGTACACGCCCGTCAATCGCTGAGCGGCCAGCACGCTGACACGTCTATCTATTTAAATGAGATATTCATCCGCCATAAACAGCGCCTCGTTGGCCAGCCGTGATGCGCCACTCCCGCCATCAATAGCTGCAAACACGACAACAGCAATAACGTCAGCACCAGCAATAGCAATAACAGCAACAGGCAGCAACAACAACAATAGCAACGACAATAACAACATCACAGGCAACAGCAATAACTACAGCAACGACAGAATCACCACCACCACCACTAAGAATAACAACAACAACAACGACACCAGTACCGCCACCACCGTCACTAACAACAACAACAACAACGACGACAGTACCGCCACCACCGTCACTAATAACAACAACAACAACAACAACAACAACAACAACAACAACAACAACAACAACAACAACAACAACAACAACAACAACCATGATAATAATAATAATAATAATAATAATAATAATGATAATAATAATAATAATAATAATAATAATAATAATAATAATAATAATAATCTGTATGAATATTTCACTCAGATCTGTTTCTGTAATCGCTTTGAAATGGTTGAAAGTAGCGTCATCTTTTACAAAATGGACAAGACAAGGAAACCTATCTCTCTCTCTCTCTCTCTCTCTCTCTCTCTCTCTCTCTCTCTCTCTCTCTCTCTCTCTCTCTCTCTCTTTCCACCTACCCACATTCCTATCTATCTATGTCTACGTAACTATTCAGTGTGCGCGCGCGCTTGTGTGTGTGTGTGTGTGTGTGTGTGTGTGTGTGTGTGTGTGAGGGCGTGGCAAGGCAGGGCAGGGGGCGAGGGTGTGTGATCAATATAACCTCAAAGGACCATTATCATTTGTCACACAACTCATAAGTCAACCCTTTTCTTCTCTCTCTCTCTCTCTCTCTCTCTCTTTCTTTCTCTCTCTCTCTCTCTCTCTCTCTCTCTCTCTCTCTCTCTCTCTCTCTCTCTCTCTCTGCTCTTAGACTTGTATGATATTCTGAACCAGTATGACAAAAATAAGGCTATAGATATAATATATCTTGATTTTCAAAAGGCCCTCGACAAAGTCCACCACAAACGGTTATTGATTAAACTAAAATTGCATGGTATCCAAGGCGACGTGCTGAGATGGGTAAAAAAAAAACTGCCAGGACAACCGTAAACAAAGAGTAGTTGTAAATGGAAAAGCATCCAGGTGGACTAACGTAACCAGCGGGGTGCCACAGGGATCAATCTTAGGTAGGACCCGTTCTCTTCCTTGTTTATATAAGCGACATAGATGAGGGTGTTACCAGCATAATATCGAAGTTTGCTGATGACACCAAAATAGCGAATACTGCAGTATCAAATGAACAAAAAAAAAAAAAAAAATTTAGAACAATCTCTACAAGTTGTCAGATTGGGGGCAACCCTGGCAAGAGTTTTAATGCAGATAAGTGTAAAGTGTTTCACATAAGGTATCGAAAAGAGAAAGCAAAGTATATTTTGAATGGTACCCAACTTCAAAGTATAGACAGCGGAATTGATTTAGGAGTAACAATATCGAATAAACTAAAAACTAGCTAGCAATGTTCAGAAGTCGTTAAGAAAGCAAATAAAATCATTGGCTTAATCGGTAGATCATTTGAATCTAAATTTAAATAAACAATCCTCACTCTATATAACTCGCTGGTTCGTCCCCTTTTGAAATATTGCGTTCAAGAATAGTGCCCCTATTACCAGAAAGACAGATAAATTAGGAGTTCAGCGTAAAGTAATAAAAATTATACCAACCCTAAGAAACGAATCATACGAAGAACGTCTTAAAGAATTAAATCTATCCCCATTAATTCAAAGAAGTCTAAGAAGCTACTTAATACAAGTGTTTAATCCCATCAAAGGCATTGATAACATGGACTGCAGTAAGCATTTAACGAAAGACTATATTCAGATTACACGCGAGGAAACGGTTGTAAAATTGTTGGGAAATCCTTCAACTCTCATGAATCAAAAAATATATATATTTTTTTTTTCCACCGTTTTGTCAATCAATGGAAAGGGCTTCTCGAGACGTGATAGACTGCAATCCCGTAGAGAATTTTAAACGCCGTCTTGACAAATATTTTGTCTCAAATCTGCGGTTATCAGCGTTTGTTTGTTAGAGATCAAAACTCCTTGTCTCCAGGAAATGGAGGCTCCTCATTTCATCTATTTTCATTCTTTCCTATAAAAATTTCCTTCGGATTTTTTTACTTCTCTAACACCGTATTTATTTCCGATCTGTTTCCTGTACAGTTTATGCCGGAGGGAGTGGAGGGTGGGGAGAGAGCTTTCTGCTCTGCTGTCCTTTTCTTCTACTATTATCTTAGTAGTCTTAGAACAGGTCACGTCATGAGAAACGCAAGGTCTGTTAATGCCTGTGTTTCTATGTAACTTTCTCTCTCTCTCTCTCTCTCTCTCTCTCTCTCTCTCTCTCTCTCTCTCTCTCTCTCTCTCTCTCTCTCTCTCTCTCTCTCTGATCTCCATAAACACTTCCCTCATTAAGTTCCTCCTTTTCCACCCATTTTCATGTTATTCTTAAGTCATCTCAATGTCACGGTTTTTTGCGTCTCTTTTCATTGATCTTCTCACTCTTAATATTCTTCTCTTCTTGTTTCTCTTCTTATTCATGTTATTACTCTTACTCTTAAACGTTTCAGCGTTGATCATGACTATTTTTAGCTGTCTCTTCTTTTTTTTTTCTACAGGGATCGTTACGTGTAGCCCTAACGGCTTCTTGCAGCTTCCCCCTTTTTTTTTCTTATTTTCTTCTTCTTCTTCTTCTTCTTCTTCTTCTTCTTCTTCTTCTTCTTCTTCTTCTTCTTTCTTCTTCTTCTTCTACAGGGCTGAAGGCCTCTTGCAGTTTCCCTTGTTTTTTCTTATCTTCTTCTTCTTCTTCTTCTTCTTCTTTCGGCTGCTCCCACTAAAGGTTGAGGTAGTTGAATTATTAGCATTTTCAATGGTGCCTGTATGACCTCACTTATGGTTTGCGAAGAATTCTCCAGTGTCAGTGAAAAAAAAAAGAAAGAAAAAAAGTAAGAACCGAACTAGCCTTCTCTGTGACCTTTGGAAAAATAGTTGGGTGTATGACTGCACGAGTTTGGAAAAAGCAGGAAGTTAGTGGAGGTATTGTTAGGTTAAGTAGATTAGATTAGGAGAAGTAAGAGAGTAAAAAGGAAAGTCAAGCCCAGACTATGACAGTGGAAGAGAGTAAAGGTTCGGTTTGATTAGGTTAGGATAAGTTTGGTTAAGATTGATGGTTGAAAAAAAATAATAAATCAAAGGAAAAGTCAATCCAAAAATTATGAATTTGGAATAGAGTAAAAGTCCCACTGTGTTTGGTTAGGTAAAAGTAGAAAGGAGTAAAAAGGAGAAAAAAAAATTACGACAATGGGATATAGCAAAGACTAGGTTTGACTTTTGTATTAAATCATGTTAGGTTACAAAAAAGGAAAAAAATCATGTCTAAACTAAGAGTCCCGGGGCCATAAGAAGAGTAAGGCTTGAACGCTACGTAATACAAACTCCTTCTTGTTAAAGGAAGTAAGGCGATGTTTCGAGGCAGCCATTAGGAGAGTATATACACAGAAACAGAAGAGCAGGAAGAAGTTAAATATGTTGGTGTGCACTCCTACGTCTGCGTGTATGAAAAGCGAGGAATTAAGCTCGACACTTAGGTTAGGGAAAGAGCCAGTGTTTATATGCCTAGAAAAAAATAGCTTATGAAGAAGTTACCATCGCTGTAAAAGAGTCATGTATATTTTTTCATCTACGTGTAAAAAAGAGAAGAATTCTTAAGCAAAACAACTACGTATTCGTGTTTTGATACGTATGAAGGAATGGAAGAGAAAATGAGAAGAAAGGAATGAAACGACCATCGTTGTAAAAAGTTCGTGTCTACTAGTAGGTTTGCGTGTAAGATAAACGAGGGATTTGTGAGCCTGACACTTGAAGTAAGAGCGCATTTGTGGTTGGGTGTTTACAATGAAAAAATAAATAAATAAAATAAAATAAATAAAATAAAATAAATAAATGAAAATATAAAGTAGGAAGATAGAAAATGCAAGGGAATCAAGTGAATAACCACTAAAAAGAAATCGTGTCTACTCATACGTGTGCGTGCAGGAAAAACCAGGGTATTTTCAGTTTGATGCTTGAAGTAATGACGCAGCTACACTTCTCTTTGTGGAATATGAAACGTAAGTCTTTTTATCTCTGTATTCCGCGTGCAATCAACACTTCCTGAACAGCTGCTGACAGGATGTCCTAGCGAAGCGCTCCTTGAGAATATAACGATGATAATATAACCACGCACTCATCTTTTCCCACCTCTATATCAAGTACGTGAGTCTCATGTTAGCGAACTGCTCTCCCTTAAACAAAAGCTACCTTGGTGCTGGGTATTTCTATTTTGTCTTCCATCTTTCTTCTTGTGTGTGTGCTTTTTCTTCTTTTTCTTTTCCCTCATTCATCACTCTCGTTTTCTTGTTCCGCCTGTCTTCTTTAGTTTCGTGAGGTTACAATAGTACGAGTAGGAAGGTTTGTCCCTACCTGTCTTGTTTTTTATACTGCGGTTATTCTCTAATGCCATGGCCTGATATTACATCCTTTCTTCTTTTATGATGCGGTGAGTTTGTCTCTGATACTGCAGCCGTAAATTACTCTTTCCTCCTCCTCTTTTACGCTTTTATTTATTTACTTATTTATTTTTAATGGTGGTGTATTGTAGCGCAGTGTTGTGTTGTGTAGTAAAGTCAAACAGCCAAGCAAGGAATTAAAGGTCTGTTGCTGTTTGAAATCCCCTTTAATCCTCTATAATTGTGTAAACACCCTTATCATTCCCAGCATTAATTCCTTCATTCTGCACACCTACATACAAGCGTTTCCTCACAACACACCTACACTACCACAACCCTCTACTAGAACCTTCACAATTTCCCCCTCACAGCACCACAGCAACACCACCACAACCTTCCATTACAACCTTCACAAACCCCTCCCCACAATACTACCACAACCTTCACAGTGTCATGGTTCCTTACAGCTTCCTCCTCACACCTACCACCACCACCACCATCACCACCGTCACCGTCACCGCCACCACCACCACCTCCGCTGCCTCAGATAACTCACTCATTTCACAGCGACTTGTTCCCCTCCCAAACTCCCATCTACCATTATCTGGCCATTAGGTGAAGCTCCCCGCCTCGATGAGCCCATTATGAAGTGGCTAAAGGGAGGGAGAGGGAGTGGAGGATTGCAGGGAGGGATGAGGGGAGGGAGGGATGGAGGGGAGTAAAGGGGAGAGGAAAAGAGAGGGAGGAAGGGAGAGGACTGACCTTTTGATACCTTTATCGCTTTTTGTTGTCTTAATTCTCTCTCTCTCTCTCTCTCTCTCTCCTCTCTCTCTCTCTCTCTCTCTCTCTCTCTCTCTGTCTCTCTCTCTCTCTCTCTCTCTCTCTCTCTCGCGTTTCTTATTGTCTTTACTTAGTTTAATTGTCACATATGTGTGCGTCTCTCTCTCTCTCTCTCTCTCTCTCTCTCTCTCTCTCTCTCTCTCTCTCTCTCTCTCTCTCTCTTTCTCTCTCTCTCTCTCTCTCAGTAATTGGCAGGCCCATGTCGCCAATACAGCGGGTAAGCAGGCGGCGGGCGGGGTGAGGTTGGCAGGCGGCTTGGTTGGGGGGGGGGTGGGGGAAGGAGGGAAGGCAGTGAGGTGGGTCTCCATCGCGGCATAAATAGTCACTTGGGTGGACATTTAATAGACTCTCGAATTCCGCGCCAGCTGGTCATGGGAAGTGGTGCCATATGATGCTCCCTCTTGCACACATTTCTCCCTTCGTTCTTCGTACATGAATCTCTAATGGTTCGCTTTTTGAGTGTGTGAAATGAAGAGGGTATATTTTTTTCAATGTATTAGGTTTTTTATGGGGTCCAGGTGTGTTGTATCGCGGTGTTTGGTGTCTTTTCGCCTTCTGTGGTAGTCTATCGCAAAAATAACAATGTGAGTCCCCCTGACTAGCGAGTGTTACGAGTAGTGTGAGTGGGGATGAGTAGGGGTGATTGGTTTGGTTCTCTCCCCACCAGTCACCGGCAATCCGTTTGTATGTATATAACCAGCCGCCTTTCCGTGTCATCTGCACCATTTCACTTCATAATTACATTGGAATTCCCTGGACATTTCCACCACACACACACACACACACACACACACACACACACACACACACACACACTCACACGCAAAGCTGGCTGATGAGTATATAGCGTATGCGTGTGTATCTGTATTGTTCAGTATATATAGTGTAGTTTGTGTATGAGTGCGTTGATGTTACGTTGTGAAATGTGCATGAAAATATTATGATTTCATGTTTGTTGTGGAAAGAGAACGAGAGAGAGAGAGAGAGAGAGAGAGAGAGAGAGAGAGAGAGAGAGAGAGAGAGAGAGAGAGAGAGAGAGATTACACTTCCTTGCTACTCACACAGAAATCTTCCAGCACTCCTTCCCTCCCCCCCCCCCTCTCTCTCTCTCTCTCTCTCTCTCTCTCTCTCTCTCTCTCTCTCTCTCTCTCTCTCTCTCTTCCCTGCTCATCTTTTTCTCTTACCTTCCCTTCCCTTCATCCCTCCCTCCTTCCCCCTCTTCCGCCTCCTTTTCCTCCTCCTCCTCCTCCTCCTTCTCCTCCTCCCCTCCTCCTCCTCTTCCTGCTGCTGGTGCTCGCGTGCGGAAAGAAGGTAACGGGGGCTTAGCGATACCAGGTAATTGAGGCTAATTTGTATCGTTTTATCTAGGGCAGGCAGGGCGGGGCGGGCGGCGGAGAGCTCGGGCGGGGAAGTCAGTTTGTTTCAGCCAGTCGTTGAGTCATTCATTGTATTTGGTGTGTGGGTGTGTGTGTGGGTGGGTGAGTGAGTAGGTGGATGGGTAGCTATGTGTGAGTGTGTGTGTGTGGGTTGGTGGGTGAGTGGATGTGAGTTGGTGAGTATCTCTCTCTCTCTCTCTCTCTCTCTCTCTCTCTCTCTCTCTCTCTCTCTCTCTCTCTCTCTCTCTCTCTCTCTCTCTCTCTTTTCTTCTCTTTCTCTCTCCCTCTCTCTATAATATCCATTGTTCCCTATCAATAGCACCACATTACCATCAGTACGAGTACTCCTCAGTATCTTTAATACATATTAATTCGCATCTTTAAAACACATTATTTCGAACTATTGCTACTTTCAAGAAACACATCAGTACGTCGCGAGTATTCCAATCTGCTGCTGACTCTCCCCAGCAGCTTGGTCGATAATTGAGTGCATGCCTAAAGAAACCTGAGGAATGGGAGCTCAGGTAACCCATGAGGTGTATATTACAGTTATTATTGTGGGTCCGCATGGGGAGTGTAATTCACTACAAAGGCTAAATAGATGGAGTGGTGAGTTAATGTGAAGATTAATGTACTTCTGCTTCGCAACTTGCCTTACTTGTTTGTTTGCAGGCACTTTGTGTATGTATATGTGTTTGTGCAATGTTGGAGTTAGCTAGTGATATAATTTGTATCTTAATGTACGTACTTCTCCTTCCCCACTTGCATTACTTGTTTTGTAGACACTGTATATGTGTAATGTTGGTCTTAGCCAGTGATGTACCCTGGAATTATCTGATCTAAATGTGCATGTGAAAACACACACACACACACACACACACACACACACACACACACACACACACACACACACACACACAGACAGACACACACACAATGATAAAAATAAATGGTAGCCGTGTTGTGCATAGCCGCGCGGGGGTTGGGGGTTGAGTGCCTGGTCATGGTGGGTTTGCTTGGAGGTGAGCAACGCCACACGCCCATAATGGCCCGGCTCTCTCGGGGCGTGCATGGCGATGACGACACCAATTCAATCTGACACGAGAGGCAACACCGGCAGCCTGCCCCTCCTGAGTGTGGCGTGGAGGGCCTCACTGTTACCACTGATATCCACGTCTTGGCTTACTGATATGCATGGTAAGGAGGTACAACACTGTGTGTGTGTGTGTGTGTGTGTGTGTGTGTGTGTGTGTGTGTGTGTGTGTGTGTGTGTGTGTGTGTGTATACTAGCCTCAAGACACGAGAATCTGATGCATGGTAGTTCCTCGCAGCGGCATGAACGTTACCCAGCGCCACTGAGCGATGTCAAGAGGGTCTGGCTCCGCCTCACACACAACACGATAACTTTCAATTAACTTGATGATTCCGCCTTAATTTTCTAAATCAACACTGTAGGGCCACACCCTTGATTATGGGGGCCCGCCAACGCTGCTACACCACACCATTAATGTTGAGGGTGTGCGTGCCGCCCCCGCCGGGCCAGAGGGAGAGACGGTGGAGTGGTGGCGGGTGGACAGTGGCGAGTGGTGGAGGGGAAATGAGGGAGAGTTTATGGGCCGAGGGTAGAGGACCCCGGGAGCCTCAGCAGTAATGGCAAAGTGATGCACTGAACACTGCCACCACACACACACACACACACACACACACACACACACACACAGAAAGAGAGAGAGAGAGAGAGAGAGAGAGAGAGAGAGAGAGAGAGAGAGAGAGAGAGAGAGAGAGGAGCAAAATAACTACACAAGTATATATATATATATATATATATATATATATATATATATATATATATATATATATATATATATATATATATATATATATATATATATATATATATATATATACACACACACACACACACACACACACACACACACACACACACACACACACACACACATAGATGTATCCATGAAAAAAAAAAATTCATATACCTCATAAGGACAGCAGGACACAATTGACGCAAATAACGTAGGTGTGGCTGAGTGCTGCCGTGGCTGGCTGAGCAGGACACAATAACGCCACGCTAGAACACCACCACCTCATGACTACCCACACTCTCCCATGAATCTTGCTACAACTGCTGCTCAGCGTGTTTGGTATCATTACTAACATGCCTTGCAATGAGTGACAACAATGTAACTTATGAATTACTTTATGTTTTGTTAATAAACCTTAACGAGAGAATAATTGTTTAGTTATAGTAATGTTGATAATATTCACAGTTTCAGACAGACGGTGTGTGTGTGTTTTTTTTTTTTTTTTTGCGTAAGAGGACCACTGGCCAAGGGAAACAAAACCGGAGGAAAAAAAAATCCGACTTAGGCGCCAGTCCCAAAGAGATGTCAAGAGAATCATCGAAAATTGAAGGTTAAGGGTCTTAAAATCATTCTCTTGAGAGAGTTCAAGTCATAGGAAGGAGGAAATACAGAAACAGGCAGGGAGTTCCATAGTTTACCAGAGAAAGGGATGAATGATTGAGGATACTAGTTAACTCTTGCATTAGAGAGGTGGACAGAATAGGGATGAGAGAAAGAAGAGAGCCTTGTGCAGCGAGGCCGCAGGACGAGGGGAGGCATGCAGTTAGCAAAATCAGAAGAGCAGTTAGCATGAAAATAGCGGTAGAAGATAGCAAGAGATGAAACACGGCGGCGATGAGAAAGAGGCTGAAGATAGTCAGTTAGAGGAGAGGAGTTGATAAGACGAAAAGTTTTTGATTCCACCTTGTCTAAAATAGCGATATGAGTGGACCCCCCCCCCAGATGTGAAGCATACTCCATACATGGGCGGATAAGGCCCCTGTACAGATTTAGCAGCTGGGGAGGGTGAGAAAAACTGGCGGAGACGACTCAGAACGCCTAACTTCATAGAAGTTATTTTAGCTGGAGATGAGATGTGAAGTTTCCAGTTTAGATTATAAGTAAAGAACAGGCGGATGATGTTCTGTATAGAAGACGGGGGCAGTTGAGTGTCATTAAAGAAGAGGGGATAGTTTTCTGGAAGGTTGTGTCGAGTTGGTAGATGGAAGAATTGAGTTTTTTGAGGCATTGAACAATACTAAGTTTGCTCTGCCCCAGTCAGAAATTTTAAAGAGATCAGAAGTCAGGCGTTCTGTGGCTTTCCTGCGTGAATTGTTTACTTCCTGAAAGGTTGGACGTCTATGAAAAGACGTGGAAAAGTGCAGGATCGGTATCATCAGAGAAGGAGTGGATAGGACAAGAAGTTTGGTTTAGAAGATCATTGATGAATAATAGGAAGAGAGTGGGTGACAGGACAGAATTCTGAGGAACACCACTGTTAATAGATTTAAGAGAAGAACAGTGACAATCTATCACAGCTGCAATAGAACGATCAGAAAGGAAACTTAAGATGAAGTTTCAGAGAGAAGGATAGAAGCCGTAGGAAAGTAGTTTGGAAATTAAAGCTTTGTGTCAGACGCTATCAAAAGCTTTTGATATGTCTAAGGCAACAGCAAAAATTTCACCAAAAAATCCCTAAAAGAGGTTGACCAAGACTCAGTAAGAAAAGCCAGATCAGTAGAGCGGCCTCGACAAAACCCATACTGGCGATCACCAG